>NC_036839.1:28978515-29019625 GCF_002910315.2 Salvelinus sp. IW2-2015
GGTAAATCCAAAACAGGAAACTGAAATCCTCTCGTCAATAGAGAGGAACGACTGGAGACGCGACCACAGACTGCAGGTCGCTTCGGGAAGGCACTGGCCGTAGCTGACATAGACACCTGCTCACACGCAGCATCTGAAGAAGGCAAAGAACACGACAGGGCGGAACAAGGACACAGGAACAGCAAACACAAACAAGAATCCGACAAGACAGAAGCGGAAAACAGAGGAGAAATAGGGACTCTAATCAGAGGGCAAAATAGGGTACAGGTGTAAAGAGTAAATGAGGTCGTTAGGAGAATGAGAAACCGCTGGAGGCAGGAACGGAACGATAGAAGAGAGAGAGCGGGAGAGGGAGAGAGGGAGGAGGAGAGAGAGAGAGAAAGAGAAAGAACACTAATAAGACCAGCAGAGGGAAGCACAGGGACAAGACATGATAATCAATGACAAAACATGACAGTACCCCACTACCGAGCGCCTCCTGGCGCACTCGAGGAGGAACCCTGGCGGCAACGAGGAATCATCAATCAACGAACGGTCCAGCACGTCCCGAGATGGAACCCAACTCCTCTCCTCAGGACCGTAACCCTCCAATCCACTAAGTACTGGTGACCACGTCCCGAGAACGCATGTCCATGATCTTCCGTACCTTGTAAATAGGAGCGCCCTCGACAAGGACGGGGGGGGGGGAAGACGAACGGGGGCGGAGAAAAGGCTTGACACAAGAGACATGAAGACAGGGTGACGCGACGAAGATGCGCGGAAGAAGCAGTGCACAGCGACAGGATTGACGACCTGAGAGACACGGAACGGACCAATGAACCGCGGAGTCAACTTGCGAGAGCTGTCGTAAGGGAAGGTTACGAGTGGAAAGCCACACTCTCTGACCGCGACAATACCTAGGACTCTTAATCCTACGTTTATTGGCGGCTCTCACAGTCTGCGCCCTGTAACGGCAAAGTGCAGACCTGACCCTCCTCCAGGTGCGCTCACAACGTTGGACAAAAGCTGAGCGGAGGGAACGCTGGACTCGGCGAGCTGGGACGAAAACAGAGGAGACTGGTAGCCAAGACTACTCTGAAACGGGGATAGCCGCGGTAGCAGACGAAGGAAGCGAGTTGTGAGCGTACTCAGCCCAGGGGAGCTGTTCTGCCCAAGACGCAGGGTTCGAAACGAAAGGCTGCGTAATATGCGACCAATCGACTGATTGGCCTTTCTGCTGACCGTTAGACTGGGGATGAAACCGGAAGAGAGACTGACGGAAGCACCAATCAAACGACAGAACTCCCTCCAAAACTGTGACGTGAATTGCGGACCTCTGTCTGAAACGGCGTCTAACGGAGGCCATGAATTCTGAACACATTCTCAATGATGATTTGTGCCGTCTCCTTAGCGGAAGGAAGCTTAGCGAGGGGAATGAAATGTGCCGCCTTAGAGAACTATCGATAACCGTAAGAATCACAGTCTTCCCCGCAGACGAAGGCAGACCGGTAATAAAGTCTAAGGCGATGTGAGACCATGGTCGAGAAGGAATGGGAAGCGGTCTGAGACGACCGGCAGGAGGAGAGTTACCTGACTTAGTCTGCGCGCAGTCCGAACAAGCAGCCACGAAACGGCGCGTGTCCCGCTCCTGAGTAGGCCACCAAAACCGCTGGCGAATAGAAGCAAGCGTACCCCGAACGCCGGGGTGGCCAGCTAACTTGGCAGAGTGAGCCCACTGAAGAACAGCCAGACGGTAGAGACAGGAACGAACAGAAGGTTACTAGGACAAGCGCGCCGGCGACGCAGTGTGAGTGAGTGCTTGCTTTACCTGTCTCTCAATTCCCCAGACAGTCAACCCGACAACACGCCCTTCAGGGAGACCCCTCGGGGTCGGTAGAAGCCACAGAAGAACTAAAGAGACGGGATAAGGCATCAGGCTTGGTGTTCTTATTTCCCGGACGATAGGAAATCACGAACTCGAAACGAGCGAAAAACAACGCCCAACGCTTGACGTGCATTAAGTCGTTTGGCCGAACGGATGTACTCAAGGTTCTTATGGTCAGTCCAAACGACAAAAGGGACGGTCGCCCCCTCCAACACCTGTCGCCATTCGCCTATGGCTAAGCGGATGGCGAGCAGTTCGCGGTACCCACATCATAGTTGCGTTCCGATGGCGACAGGCGATGAGAAAAGTAAGCGCAAGGATGACCTTATCGTCAGACTGGAAGCGCTGAGACAGAATGGCTCCCACGCCCACCTCTGAAGCGTCAACCTCGACAATGAATTGTTTAGTGACGTCAGGAGTAACAAGGATAGGGCGGATGTTAAACGCTTCTTGAGGAGTCAAAAGCTCCCTGGGCGGAACCGGACCACTTAAAGCAAGTCTTGACAGAAGTCAGAGCTGTGGAGGGGCAGCCACTTGACCGAAATTACGAATGAAACGCCGATAGAAATTAGCGAAACCGAGAAAGCGCTGCAACTCGACACGTGACTTAGGAACGGGCCAATCGCTGACAGCCTGGACCTTAGCGGGATCCATCTGAATGCTCAGCGGAATAACAGAACCGAAAATGTGACAGAGGAGACATGAAAGGCGCACTTCTCAGCCTTCACGTAGAGACAATTCTCTAAAAGGCGCTGGAGTACACGTCGAACGTGCTGAACATGAATCTCGAGTGACGGTGAAAAAATCAGGATATCGTCAAGGTAAACGAAAACAAAAATGTTCAGCATGTCTCTCAGTACATCATTAACTAATGCCTGAAAGACAGCTGGAGCATTAGCGAGACCGAACGCCAGAACCCGGTATTCAAAATGCCCTAACGGAGTGTTAAACGCCGTCTTCCACTCGTCCCCCTCTCTGATGCGTACGAGATGGTAAGCGTTACGAAGGTCCAACTTAGTAAGAACCTGGCTCCCTGCAAAATCTCGAAGGCTGACACATAAGGGAAGCGGATAACGATTCTTAACCGTTATGTCATTCAGCCCTCGATAATCCACGCAGGGGCGCAGAGTACCGTCCTTCTTCTTACAAAGAAAAATCCCGCTCCGGCGGGAGAGGAAGAAGGACCACGGTACCGGCGTCGAGAGAAACAGACAGTAATCCTCGAGAGCCTTACGTTCGGGAGCCGACAGAGAGTATAGTCTACCCGAGGGGGAGTGGTCCCCGGAAGGAGATCAATACAACAATCATACGACCGGTGAGGAGGAAGGAGCTGGCTCTGGACCGACTGAAGACCGTGCGCAGATCATGATATTCCTCCGCACTCCTGTCAAATCACCAGTTCCTCCTGAGTAGAGGGGACAGAAGACACAGAGGGATAGCACTGTAAACACTTCACATGACAAGAAACGTTCCAGGATAGAATAGAATTACTAGACCAATTAATAGAAGGATTATGACATACTAGCCAGGGATGACCCAAAACAACAGGTGTAAAAGGTGAACGAAAAATCAAAAAAGAAATGGTCTCACTGTGGTTACCAGATACCAGTGAGGGTTAAAGGTAGTGTCTCACATCTGATACTGGGGAGAAGACTACCATCTAAGGCGAACATGGGCGTGGGCTTCCCTAACTGTCTGAGAGGAATGTCATGTTTCCGAGCCCATGCTTCGTCCATAAAACAACCCTCAGCCCTGAGTCTATCAAGGGCACTGCAGGAAGCAGCCGAACCGGTCCAGCGTAGATGGACCGACAAGGTAGTACAGGATCTTGATGGAGAGACCTGAGTAGTAGCGCTCACCAGTAGCCTCCGCTTACTGATGAGCTCTGGCTTTTACTGGACATGACATGACAAAGTCCAGCAGAACCGCAATAGAGGCAAAGGCGGTTGGTGATTCTCCGTTCCTCTCCTTAGTCGAGATCGGAATACCTCCCAGCTGCATGGGCTCAGTCTCTGAGCCGGTGGGAGGAGATGGTTGAGATGCGGAGAGGGGAAACACCGTTAACGCGAGCTCTCTTCCACGAGCTCGGTGACAAGATCTACCGTCGTTCTATGCGGATGGCGAGAGCAATCAAAGAGTCCACCGCTGGAAGGAACCTCCCGGGAAGAATCTCATCCTTAACCTCAGCGTGGAGTCCCTCCAGAAAACGAGCGAGCAACGCCGGCTCGTTCCAGTCACTGGATGCAGCCAGAGTGCGAAACTCTATAGAGTAATCCGTTATGGATCGATCACCTTGACATAGGGAAGCCAGGACCCTGGAAGCCTCCTTCCCAAAAACTGAACGATCAAAAACCCGTATCATCTCCTCTTTAAGTTCTGATAAACGTTAGAACACTCAGCCCTTGCCTCCCAGATAGCTGTGCCCCACTCCCGAGCCCGACCAGTAAGGAGTGATATGACGTAAGCGATCCGAGCTCTCTCTTTGAGTATGTGTTGGGCTGGAGAGAGAACACAATCACACTGGGTGAGAAAGGAGCGACACTCAGTGGGCTGCCCAGAGTACATGGTGGGTTATTAACCTAGGTTCCGGAGACTCGGAAGACCAGGAAGTAGCTGTGGCCACGAGACGAAGACTCTGAAACTGTTCCTGAGAGATCGGAGACCTGAGCGGACAGGGTCTCACGGCATGGCGAGCAGCAGACAATTCCTGCTCGTGTCTGCCGAGCATTGCTCCCTGGATCTCGACGGCAGTGTTGCGGAGATCCCTAGTCGCTGGGTCCATTCTTGGTCGGATTCTTCTGTTATGCTGGTGAATGAGGCCCAAAGCGACGTAATAGTAACAGAGTCTTTATTCCAGTATTAAACAAATAATGATTCTCCTGGATATAATCAATGTAAATCCAAAACAGGAAACTGAAATCCTCTCGTCAATAGAGAGGAACGACTGGAGACGCGACCACAGACTGCAGGTCGGCTTCGGGAAGGCACTGCTCTTCTCCGTACGCTGACACATCAGCTAACAGTCCACTGGCTTCGACACAGTGCACAGATAGCATCTTCAATGAAGATGACATAGAATCTACTCGATCAGAGCGGATACAGGGGGCAAACAACCCATACGTTGATAAACTCGACGTGAAAAATCCAGCCCATACACCAGACTCACACCCTCCTACTGAAGCATGAACTCTCTCTCCTCAGGGTACAGTAGCGGCAAGCAATCAACAGAGGAAATATGAGACCGTCGTCCAATCATGGGGAGGGTGGACACCACATATAAGACGTAGGACATGTGATTTATAAGAGTAAATGAAATTTGGTCAGTAATAGTGTTGAGAGCGAAATGAATGAATTACCAGATCTGAAGTTCCACTCGTGAATCCATGCTAGGATACATGGTGTGATGACCATGAATTAAGAATGCGATACAAAATTATTATTAATGGCATGTGTGATCCAGTGTGGTTTGTCAGGGAAAAATTATAATTAATTGATGTGCTGTAGTAGTTTGAGTAGAGGTTCAGAAGTTAGGAAGGTGAGAGTGAAAACGAAGTAAAGTAATACTGTCCATCAAATGAGTGTGAGGTGCGTGCGCAGTATCAGTAGTACTGTAGCACAGACAGACTGTAAGACTATTAGAAATACCTCTCCCAATGACAAAACATGCACGTTCGGTGGCGCGACCTGGTCATAGCCTCTGTAGTACGATGAGGCTTTGGGCCAGGTTCCCGGCGGGGAGTACTTCTCACGGTCTCCCTAATGCTTGGGAGGACCCTATTCTTGGGGGAGGCACAGGAGTACCATCGCATCGGAGATCCACTCTCTCCTAGAATACTTTGTTGCACTGAGAGTAAGTTCCTCGAGTACTAGTGCTTTGATGCTGTGTATACGCTGCTGCTTTAGTGTTGAAGGTCGTTATGCGGCTGTCTCTGTTAGAGCCAGAGTAGTGAACCCAATACTGGCATGTTTTTGCCTCCAAGTTCTGGAAGCGTCTTCAGAGCGTATTGATTATATCCAGGAGAATCATTATTTGTTTAATACTGGAATAAAGACTCTGTTACTATTACGTCGCTTTTGGGTCCTCATTCACCAGCATAACAGAACGTCTCTGGAGAGACCTGAAAATCACTGTGCAGCTACGCTCCCCATCCAACCTGATAGAGCTTGAGAGGATCTGCAGAGAAGAATGCGAGAAACTCCCTGAATACAGGTGTGCCAAGCTTGTAGTATCATACCCAAGAAGACTCGTGGCTGTAATTGCTGCCAAAGGTGCTTCAACAAAGTACAGAGTAAAGGATCTGAATAATTATGTAAATGTGATATTTACGTTTTTTATGTGCAAACATTTCTAAACCTGTTTTTGCATTGTCATTATGGGGTATTGTGTGTAGATTAATGAGAAAAACCAACAATTTAATCAATTTTAGAATAAGGCTGTAACGTAACAAAACGTGGAAAAAGTCAAGGGTTCTGAATACTTTCCGAATGCACTGTAGCTATCCTGAGGTATTTGTTGTAACTCAATGCATTTGTAGTTAGGTATCAGCTATGGAAGAGGGTGAAATGGTTAGCTAGCAGATCCAGCTGTCAGAGAAGGGAGAGTAGGCTACTCTGGATAGGGCAGGTCCTTTGTGGGAGGACATTATGAAAATATTATTCAGTTCCAGTCCCTAGCAAGAAAAACTGAGGACAGAGAGGTGTAGCACCATAATATTCAGTGCTTTCTAATTTGAGTATAATGCAGCCTGTTTCTTTTGTGATGTTTTCTGTCCTCAGAGAGAGCCGTAAAACCCTGTCTGCAGATGAAGAGGTCCCAATGAATGTCCCAAGAGAATATGGGTACATCCTTGTATACCATGGATGATTTGGATGGACTCTGTCCACGCATTTCAAGGCCGCGTTGAAATAATGACTGGTAAATGATCCAAGACCAGCTCAGTTAATCCCTACCATTGTGACAATGAGTCGTCATAATGCTGCATCAAATGTACATGATCTTAGGGGCATTGGCAAACACAATGTAAGTAACTTCATTTATGTACCCCTAATTGCACCGAATACATATGTTTATTCTACAGCTATTGTAAGCAGTAATCATGAGCCTATAAACTAGAGTTACACTGTTAGCACTGAGGCAGTGTGCAATAGTAGGAAGACCACTTTATGCAGCTCACCCTGCACTACCAGCTCCAGTGTAAGTCTACCTTTGATAAGCTTCCCAGTAAAGCATTAAAAACAATCAAGCACCCCAGAAAAGTGCTAAAAATAGCCCATATTAACATATGTAGCCTAAGAAACAAGGTCCATGAAGTCAATAACTTGCTTGTAACAGATGACATTCATATTCTGACTATCTCTATCACACCCTGATCTGTTTCACCTGTCCTTGTTATTGTCTCCACCCCCTCCAGGTGTCACTTGTTTTCCCCAGTGTATTATCCCTGTGTTTCCTGTCTCTCTGTGACAGTGTATTTATCCCTGTGTTTCCTGTCTCTCTGTGCCAGTTCGTCTTGTATGTCCAAGTCAACCAGCGTTTTTTCCCGTAATCCTGCCATTGCTATTCTCCTTTCCCTAGTCCTCCCGTTTTTGACCCTTGCCTGTTCTGGACTCTGTACCCGCCTGCCTGACCATTCTGCCTGCCTTGACCTCAAGCCTGGCTGCCACTCTGTACCTCCTGGACTCTGAACTGGTTTTGACCTTTTGCCTGTCCACAACCATTCTCTTGCCTACTCCTTTTTGGATTATTAAACATCTTAAACTCCAACCATATGCCTCCTGTGTCTGCATCTGGGTCTCGCCTTGTGTCATGATAATCTCTGAAACTCACTTAGATAATACCTTTGATGATACATTGGTAGCAATACATGGTTATAACATCTACTGAAAAGACAGAAATGCCAATGGGGGCGGTGTTGCGGTCTATATTCAGAACTACATTCCTGTAAAGCTTAGAGACGATCTAATGTTAAATACTGTTGAAGTAATATGGCTACAGGTTCATCTGCCTCACCTAAGCCCATTCTTGTGGGAAGCTGCTATAGGCCACCAAGTGCCAACAGTCAGTCAGTATCTGGATAATGTGTGAAATGCTTGATAATGTATGTGATATCAACAGAGAAGTACATTTTCTGGGTGATTTAAATATTGACTGGCTATCATCAAGCTGCCTACTCAAGAAAAAACTTCAAACTGTAACCAGTGCCTGCAAACTGGATCAGGTTGTCAGTCAACCTACCAGGGTAGTTACAAACAGCACAGGAATTAAATCATCAACGTGTATTGATCACATCTTTACTAACGCTGCAGAAATTTGCTTTAAAGCAGTATTTAAATCCATAGCATGTAGTGATCACAATATAATAGCCATATCTAGGAAAACCAAAGATCCAGAGGCTGGGCCTAATATAGTGTATAAGCGGTCATACAAGAAGTTTTCTAGTGATTCATATGGTGATGATGTAAATAATATTTGCTGGTCTGTGGTGTGTAATGAGGAGCAACCAGACACTGCACTTGACGCATTTATGAAACCACTTATTCTAGTTACTAATAAGCATGCACCCATTAAGAAAATGACTGTAAAAACTGTTAACCTCTCTGGGATATGTGGGACGCTAGCGTCCCAACTGGCCAACATCCAGTGAAAATGCAGAGCGCCAAATTCAAATAAATTACTATAAAAATTCAACTTTCATGAAATCACACATGCAATACACCAAATTAAATCTACACTTGTTGTGAATCCAGCCAACGTGTCAGATTACAAAAAGGCTTTACGGCGAAAGCAAACGATGCTATTATCTGAGAACAGCACCCCAGCAAACAAACATAGATCATCATATTTCAACCCTCCAGCCGCGACACAAAACGCAGAAATAMAGATATAATTCATGCCTTACCTTTGACGAGCTTCTTCTGTTGGCACTCCAATATGTCCCATAAACATCACAAATGGTCCTTTTGTTCGATTAATTCCGTCGATATATATCCAAAATGTCCATTTATTTGGCGCGTTTGATCCAGAAAAACACCGGTTCCAACTCGCGCAACATGACAACAAAAGTTACCTGTAACCTTTGTCCAAACATTTCAAACTACTTCCTAATACAACAATAGGTATTTTTTTACGTAAATCATCAATCAAATTTAAGACGGGATATACTGTGTTCAATACCGGAGGAAAACAATGTGTAGCGAGCCTCTGTGTAACGAGCCTCTAACAAAGATTACACTTACCTTTAGCCTCGTTCTGAACAGTGCTACTTCTTCATTTCTCAAAGGAAAAACCTCAACCAATTTCTAAAGACTGTTGACATCCAGTGGAAGCGAAAATTGCTCGAAAATTGATAATTGGTCAAAAAAAGTAAGGCCTGCAACCATAGAGATACATACCAGCTCTACTGGTAGTACTGCTACTACCAGAAGTACTACACCTGCACCAGTCGATGACACAAGTTGTTCTGCTTCCACGAGCACAACCAATGCTAGCATCAGTAATTCTACATTTGTTGTTAGTCCAGCTAGTATGGACACTGACCGTTGTGAATCTGATGCAGCCGAAGAGCTACTGCCCCCTTACCCGGGAAAGCACCGAACAACAGACAAGGACGTTGGATCATCGAAGAGGCGCAAATATGATGAGAACTACATTGATTTTGGGTTCACTTATATTGGGAAGAGTGCCTTTCCTCAGCCACAGTGCATTATATGTGCAAAAGTACCATCTAACAACTCGATGAAACCTTCACTCTTGCRCAGACATTTAGAAACAAAACATGCCAATTTGAAAAATAAGCCACAGGAGTTTTTTGAATGAGATTTAAGACAACTTTTGAGTAGTAAGACATGTATAAAAGAAACAGATACCATTAATAAGAAGGGGCTAGAATAGTCTTATATGGTGAGCTACCGAGTGGCTAGGACAGGCAAGCCCCATACTATTGTGGAGGACTGAATTCTTCCTGCTGCCGCGGATATGGCTGGGACAATACTGGGGGAAAAGGCCCAAAAAACTATACAGACAATGCCTTCATCAAACAACACTGTTTCACAACGAATCTGTGACATGCCAGGAGATGTTTTGAAACAATTACTGCTTTGCATACAAGCCAGTGAATTCTATGCGTTATAGCTGGATGAGTCAATAGACGTGGCGGTCCTGGCAAAGCTCCTGGTATATGTCCATTACGTTTATGGGGGGTCAATTGAGGAAGACATCCTCTTCTGAAACAGGAGAGGGTATTTTTAAAGTACTGGACAGCTTTGTGACATCAAATGGACTTTGGGGGTCAAGATGTGTTGGTATCTGTACTGATGGCACAAAAGCCATGACAGGGAGACATAGTGGAATGGTAACGCGAGTGCAAGCAGTTGCTCCCGACGCCACTTGGGTGCACTGCAGCATCCACCAAGAGGCTCTTGCTGCCAAAGGAATGCCTGACAGCTTGAAATACGTTTTGGACACTACAGCGAAAATGGTTAACTTTGTTAAAGCAAGAGCCCTGAACTTTCATGTATTTTCTGCACTATGCAATGATATGGGCAGCGACCATGTTACACTTTTACAACATACAGTTGGTGCTGGTTATCAAGGGGCAAAGTATTGACAATTTCTTTTTAAATTGAGAGATGAGCTTAAAGTATTCTTTACTGACCATAATTTTCACTTGTCTGACCGCTTGCATGAGGATGACTTTCTCACACGACTGGCCTATCTGGGTGATGTTTTTCTCGCCTGAATGATCTGAATCTAGGATTACAGGGACTCTCCACAACTATATTCAATGTGCGGGACAAAATTGACGCTATGATTAAGAAGTTAGAGCTCTTCTCTGTCTGCATTAACAAGGACAACACACAGGTCTTTTCATCATTGTATGATTTTTGTGTGCAAATTAACTCAAGCTTACGGACAATGTCAAATGTGATATAGTGAAGCACCTGAGTGAGTTGGGTGCGCAATTAAGCAGGTACTTTCCTGAAACGAATGACACAAACTAATGGATTTGTTATCCCTTTCATGCCCTGCCTCCAGTCCACTTACCGATATCTAAACAAGAGAGCCTCATCGAAATCGGAAGCCACTGCCAGATTTCTGGATTGGGCTGCGCTCAGAGTATCCTGACTTGGACGTTTACGTGGTTGCAAAAACACTGATGCCCTTTGCAACCACGTACCTATGTGAGAGACGATTCTCGGCCCTCACTAGCATGAAAACTAAATACAGGCACAGACACTGTGTGGAAAATTATTTAAGACTGAGACTCTCTCCAATACAACCCAACATTGCAGAGTTATGTGCATCCTTTCAAGCACACTCTTCTCATTAACCTGTGGTGAGTTATTCACAATTTATGATGAACAAATGAAGTTTTATATGTAAGAAGACTAAATAAAGAGCAAAATTATGGATTATTATTTGTGCCCAGGTCCTATAAGAGCTCTTTGTCACAACCCGGCACATGGGAAGTGACAAACTCACACTCATTCTTATGTTTAATAAATGTATTGTGTAGTGTGTGTGTGTGGCAGGCTTACAATGATGGCAAAAAACAACATTTGAGAGTGCACTGACCCTGGTGCTAGAGGGGGTACGCAGCTGGAGGTTTAATGTTGGAAGGGGTACAGGACTATAAAAAGTTTGGGAACCACTGTTCTAACGCAATGTCCATGAAATGTTAAAGCCACAACAAAATAATCAAGTAGTCAAGCATCTGCAGACCAGCGAGGAGGAGGAAAGCCTATAGAACAATAACAACTAGCAAGTTTTATCAGACAGTTTCAGGAAATGCAGGAATAGAGCACGCTAGCTAGTAGTAGTAAAAATATTATTTTAAACCACCACATGCGCATTATCTGTATCTATATTATATTCCATATGTTTTAATATATTTATACTGTATTGCTATCTGTCTCATGTTGTACAGATCATCAGCATGAAGTTTGAATTATATTGAATTGTCAAGTGAAATAAACTCTAATTTAAATAACTTTGTGCCTCTCTTTCAGATCTGCAAAGCACACCTCTGCCTCTGACATCATCTCCCCATGCTGACCACCAATAGACAATGCCCACCATGAAAGCTGCCGTTGATGGGCTCCTGGCCAAGCACCACATGGAGAAAGACATCCTGAAGGGGGTGGATGAGACATACAGCTCTGCTATCAACTCTACCACCAGTATCATGACTGTGTCAATGTCATTAGCTGCTACAGCTAAACTGATTTGCTAATGTTTTATTGCACCATATAGTATTGTTTTTTTCCATACAATATCTAGGCTGACTGTGCCTCAAAGTGGTTGGGTAAGCTCCTTCCTCATTGGCCATGTCAGTTGAACAGTGCCACAGTGTTTCCCAACCCCTCTGTTTGTCATAGCTACATTCTTCTTCTTCTTCTCTACCACAGATTCCCACAAGGTCTCAGAGTCCAGGATGGGTAAATGCTTACAACAAAGAAACAGATGAAGACCTAGAGTTGTCGATTTCCATTGTTACTTGTAATGATAAATAGGGAAGAAAAAGACAATCCTGTTTTTCTAAATTAGCTAACTAGACTACTACACACAACCACTAGAATAGTTATTTTTTATGTTATTGAGTAGGCCTATATCTTCGTTTCATCTAATGAATCAAATTATTAATCTAACAGAAATCCTTGTAATTTTGTAAGAAATGTAAGGTCTTTTTACATGTTGCAATAAAGTTGACTAAAGGAGAAGCTCATCTTTGTTTTTAGGTATTTTCACTTGGTAATGAGTAGTAAGTAATTATATAGAAATTGCTCATCGGTAACTTTGAAGTTACTTAACTTTATATAGCCAAATCCTGTGTTACAACTAACGACGACCTTGTACTTATGCAGATATTACAGATATGTACTCTGTGATGTATTACTGTGTTTATTTTCTCACTTGAATTGCACTTTCAGAAGCTAAGGATTAGATTGTCAGGATGGGTAACATACTTTAAGTACACAATACTCAAAATTAAGTACCCCTAGTGTGGAGTGCAATAGAGATTGCGTCATCTGTGGATCTGTTGGTGCGGTATGCAAAAAGGAATGGGTCTATGGTTTCTGGGATGATGGTGTTGATGTGAGCTATGACCAGCCTTTCAAAGCACTTCATGGCTACAGATGTGATTTCTACGGGTCGGTCGTAATTTAGGCAGGTTACCTTGGTGTTCTTGGGCACAGGGATAATAGTGGTCTGCTTGAAACATGTAGGTATTACCATCAGTGAAGACACTTGCCAGTTGGTCAGTGCATGCTCAGAGTACACATCCTGGAATCTGTCTGGCCCTGCGGCCTTGGGATTATTGGCTCACTTCGGCTACAGAGAGCGTGATCACACAGTCGTCCGGAACAGGTGGTGCTCTCATGCGTGCTTCAGTGTTGCATGCCTCGAAGCGTGCATAGAAGTAATTTAGCTTGTCTGGTAAGCTCGTGTCACTGGGCAGCTTGCGGATGGGCTTCCCTTTGTAGTCTGTAATAGTTTGCAGGCCCTGCCACATCTGACGAGCGTCGGAGCCGGTGTAGTAGGGTTCAATCTTAGTCCTGTATTGACGCTTTGCCTGTTTTATTTCGTTGGAGGGCATAGCGGGATTTCTTATAAGCGCCCGAGTTAGAGTCCCGCTTCTTGAAAGAGGCAGCTCTACCCTTTAGCTCCGTGCGTATGTTGCTTGTAATCCATGGCTTCTGGTTGGGTATGTACGTACAGTCACTGTGGTGGGGGACGTCATCGATGCACTTATTGATGAAGCCGGTGACTGATGTGGGGTACTCCTCAATGCCATCAGATTAATCCCAAAACATATTCCAGTCTCTGCTCGCAAAAAGGTCCTGTAGCTTACCATCTGCGGCATCGGACCATTCTGTATTGGGCGAGTCACTGGTACATCCTGCTTTAGTTTTTGCTTGTATGCAGAAATCAGGAGGATAGAATTATAGTCAGATTTGCTAAATGTAGGGTGAGGGAGAGCTTTGTACGTGTCTCTGTGTGTGGAGTAAAGGTGGTTTAGAGTTTTTATCTTCTGGATGCACATGTGACATGCTGGTAGAAATGAGGTAAAACGGATTTAAGTTTGATTGCATTAAAGTTCCCGGCCACTAGGAGCGCCGCCTCTGAATGAGCATTTTCTTGTTTGCTTATGGCCGTATACAGCTTGTTGAGTGTGGTCTTAGTGCCAGCATTGGTATGTGGTGGTAAATAGACAGCTACGAAAAATATAGATGAAAACTCTCTTGGTAAATGGTGTGGTCTACATGAGATACTCTACCTCAGGCGAGCAAAACCTTGAGACTTCCTTAATATTAGATTTCGCGCACCAGCTGTTATTGACAAATAGACACAGACAACCACCCCTCGTCTTACCGGAGGCAGCTGTTCTGTCTTTCCGATGGACGGAAAACCCAGCCAACTGTATATTATCCATGACACCCACTTGAGGATGACACCCGTATGGTAGACCACAGTCAATGACGTTGACCTATATCTTATCTGTTTTTGTCAACTCAACCATGTTAACTCCACCGGTGTGATTACTACCTCTGAGGGTTTGGAGCTTGAGGTAGTCACCTCATACAAGTACTTGAGAGTATGGCTAGATGGTACACTGTCCTTCTCTCAGCACATATCAAAGCTACAGGCTAAGTTTAAATCTAGAATTGAGCTGTGTTTCAAATACCTATACTAACAGCACTAACCATACTATTTGTGACGTGAATTGAGTATATAGTATGCTTATTGGTCATAGTATGGATATAATTAGTATGTCAAAAGTTCCTGGATGATAAACTAAATTCGCCAAAATGCGAAGTATACATGCAGTGGACACTATTTCTGTGCTTTTAGGGCCCATAATGCAATACTTCAGAAAATGGGCGTGGCTTCATTATTTTTCAGTTTTGAAGTAAATGGCAGCCGAAGTCCGACGAGAGTGGATACAAATTCATTGCTTTAACTAATTATGACAAATGCAAAAAAATGTAATGCCTTTTCAAATAAGTTACACGTTATGTTGGCTGACAATTTGTTACAGTAGCTACGCTATCCTTACGAACCGCATAGCATTACAGCAGTATGTACCAGTATGTTAGCTAGTTATCTAACGTTAGTTGGCTACTAATACATCGAACTTGCCAGGCAGAATATTAACTATCTGCTATCTAACTAACTACCCAACGTTTATTGACTTGATTATTTACATAATTCTTAGCTAAGTGGTATAGTCGTGCGAATCAATGGCTATCATTCCGAATTCAGAGCACTCTCGCACAGGATAACTGAAGAATTTACGAACGCTCATGGCCAGTCTCAGTAAACATCGGCAAAAGAAAAGTGTAATTAAATTGTTGCCAGCAGCACAGTTACAGTCACCAACACTCTGGATAACATGAAAACAACCTAACCAGCTCTGCTCGGGAGAGTAAAATGGTCAGAGTGAGGTGTTCTCTCATTTTTGTCTGGAAGTAGCTAGCCAACGTTAGCCATTTAGCTTGGGTGCTTGACTGCCGTCAAACGCTCGGATCAACCCTACTCCTCGGCCAGAGCGTCCAGTGTGCGCTCTGAGCACTCCGAGAGGAAAACGCTCCGAATTTACAAATGGACAATCTGACAACGCTCTGGGCGCACAGCGCACTCTGGCACTCCAGATTGAATTTACGCACACACCCGAAATCATTAAATGTTTAGCTAGTAATTTGTTATGCTAACAAGCTAGCAAGAGGTTGCATAGCAACAGCATCAACTTCCGATAGGCAAAGCTCCAGTACACTCAACTGAAACGATACCGTTCGTTTACAGTATACTAAAATGAACTAATAGTATATAGTATGTAGTATATACTCATTAAGTATGTAGTGTACAGTATGTTAGTACGGGTATTCGAACACAGCTTTGGTTTCCTCTATCGTAATAGCTCCACTTTCACCCCAGCTGCCAAACTAAGCCTGGTTCAGATGACTATCCTACCCATGCTAGATTACGAAGATGTAATTTATAGATCGGCAGGTGAGGGTGCTCTCCAGCGGCTAGATGTTCTTTACCATTCGGCCATCAGATTTGCCTCCAATGCTCCTTATTGGACACATCACTGGATTCTATACTCCTCTGTAAACTGGTCATCTCTGTATACCCATCGCAAGACCCACTGGTTGATGCTTCTTTATAAAACCCTCTTAGGCCTCACTCCCCCCTATCTGAGATATCTACTGCAGCCCTCATCCTCCACATACAACACTCGTTCTGCCAGTCACATTCTGTTCAAGGTCCCCAAAGCACACACATCCCTAGTTCGCTGCGGGTAGTGACTGTTACGAGCTGCAAAAAAACACTCAAACTGGACAGTTTTATCTCCATCGCTTCATTGAAAGACTCAATCATGGACACTTACTGACAGTTGTGTCTGCTTCGCATGATGTATTGTTGTCTCTACCTTCTTGCCTTTGTGCTGTTGTCTGTACCCAATCATGTTTACTACCTTCTTGCCTTTGTGCTGTTGTCTGTACCCAATAATGTTTATACCATGKTTTGTGCTGCCACCATTTTGTGCTGCTGCCATGTTGTGTTGGTCGGATGTTGTTGTCATGTGGTGTTGCTACCAATGCTGTGTTGTCATGTTTTTCTGCTATGCTATGTTGTCGTCTTAGGTCTCTCTTTATGTTGTGTTGTCTCTCTTGTCGTGATGTGTGTTTTGTCCTATATATATTGTTTTTATCCCAGCCCCCGTCCCCGCAGGAGGCCCTTTGCCTTTTGGTAGGCCGTCATTGTAAATAAGAATTTGTTCTAACAGACTTGCCTAGTTAAATAAAGGTTAAATAAAAAATCTCAGTGAAAGAGCTATTTCAGAAAGCTATCTAGTGGACGTAACCGATCTAAGAAGAACTTCTGGTGTACTCTGGTTAATGTATGTTATTAAATAAACATGGAAACATAATCCTCCAAGGTTTAAATTTAGCTTGTTCTTTATATCTGCCTCTGTACCGTTTCCCTTTAATGGGTCGAGAAGCTATCGTTTAGATTTTTGCTAAGGTGTTGATGGTCCGTTGCATTGCTCAGGACTGTTGACCCAACTCAATATGCTGCCTGTCACAAACCCGTGTGTCTCGTTCTGGTTGAGGTGTTCCCCTCATTAAACAGTAACTGGCGTAGTCAGTTAGTTAGTGGTAGTTGTGCCATTTTAGCTAACCAAATTCGAAATGTTAGCTATTCAAATCAGGTCCAACAATAATATCTAGGAGCTAGAAATCCAGGTCTTAAAAACAAAGGTGTCATTGTATGCTGATTCATGTTTTCTTTTAAATCCACAATTTGGATCCCTCCACAGTCTCATAGAGGATGTAAATACTTTTTCTAACCTCTCTGGATTACAACCAAAGTGTACAATATTACGTATTGGATCACTAAAAAAATACACCTTTTACATTACCGTATAGTTCACCAATAAAATGGTCTGACGGTGAAGTGGACATACTCAGTATTCATATCCCGAAATAAATAAATGATCTCACTAAAATACGTTTTAATAGAAGGTTAGCAAAAATAGATAAGATCTTACTATCATGGAAAGGAAAAATCCCCCTGATTAACGCTTTACTCATATCCCAGTAGACTTATTTGCGACTTGTTTTTTAAATTATATGAGCAAAAAATATTCAATTTTATTTGGAACGCCAAGTCAGAGAAAATTAACAGGGCATATTTATATAATTAATATGAATTGGGAGGGCAACAAAAGTCATAGTAAATCCATCAATAATATAATGATACTCTTAGCAAAAATGTTTCTTTAATTTACAATCTGTAGAAACTATGTGAATAGAAAGGTTCTGAACTTTTGTGAAACATCACAGCACAGTTGAAAAATATATGGCAAATAGAACGGGATGGTGTTCAGAGATAGATGGGAGGGACTAAAAATAACAAGATAACTCATGTAAAATATACTGCGTCCGTAAAATGTATATAGATTCAGAACTTTTGTGAAACAACACAGTTGAAAAATATATGTAAAAAATAAATCAAAACTATATGGTCTTCAGAGATAGATGGCAATGAGGGTAGCTGAAGGATGGGGCCAAAAAAAGAAGAAGATAACAATTGTAAAATATATTGTGTCTGTAAAATGTATATAGTATGTATAAACTGGAAGTAGAACCCTAAGTGTTGTAGTTTACTCCAATTAGGGTAGGGGTGGTAGGTTTAGGGGAAAATAATAAAGGAAAATATATATATATATTTTTTAAATATATATATATACATTTACGTCATTTAGCAGACGCTCTTATCCAGAGCGACTTACAAATTGGAAAGTTCATACACATTCATCCTGGTCCCCCCGTGGGGAATGAACCCACAACCCTGGCGTTGCAAGCGCCATGCTCTACCGACTGAGCCACTGGTATACAGTACCAGTACCAGTCAAAAGTTGACACACCTACTCATTCAAGGGTTTTTCTTTATTTTTACCATTTTCTACATTGTAGAATAATAGTGAAGACATCAAAACTATGAAATAACACGTATGGAATCACATAGTAACCAACAAAAATGTTAAACAAATCAAAATACATGTTATATTTGAGATTCTTCAAAGTAGCCACCCTTTGCCTTGATGACAGCTTTGCACACTCTTGGCAAACCCTTGAATAGGTTTGTCCAAACTTTTAACTGGTAAAAAAAAATATATATATATATGCAGGATTTGTCACGCCCTGACCTTAGTTCCTTTTTTATGTCTCTATTTTGGTTTGGTCAGGGCGTGAGTTGGGATGGGCATTCTATGTTTTTTTCCAATGTTTTCTTTTCCATGTGTTTGGCCTGGTATAGTTCCCAATCAGAGGCAGCTGTCTATCGTTGTCTCTGATTGAGAACCATACTTAGGTAGCCTTTTTTTCACCTGGTGTTTGTGGGTAGTTGTTTCCTGTTTTGTGTTTGCACCTTTCAGGACTGTTTCGATTTTCGTTTCTTACATTCACTTTGTTATTTTGTATTTTCGTGTTCAGTTATAATAAATTAACATGGACACTTACCATGCTGCGTTTTGGTCCGATCTTTCCTGTTCCTCAGATGAAGAAGATTGTTACAGGATTTACAAATGATGCAGACAATTACATTGATGGAAGCCACAATCCATCTGCAATATTAAAGCTAATCCACCCCCCAAAAGAGAAAAAAACCTAGTCGGCAGGTGTTACTACAATATACTAGTCATGTCCGCAAAAATACTACAGTAAATACTACAGTATACTACAGTCATCTACAGTAAATACTGCAGTATACTATAGTCAAGTCCACAAAACACTATAGTAAACACTACAGTGAATACTATTGTATACTACAGTAATGTCTGCAAAAACACTACATTGATACTAAAGTATACTACAGGCATGGTCGCAAAAATACTACAGTAAACACTACAGTATATTAATATGGTAATACTACAGTATTTAAGACCATAGTACCATAGTATAGTATTTTTTCATGAGGGTTAGCTGTAAATGTGTAATGTTTGAACTAGCAACACATTGGAAATACATTATAAACTTTTTTGTATTATTCTCGACAAATGTATAAATGAATTGTTTCCAAATACTGTATGTGGTTGTATGGTGTTTTTAAATAGTAAAATAAATAAATAAATCAAGGGATACTACAGTGTGGAGTATAGTATTCTACAGTAATCTACAAAATTGATCGAAGGGGAACCTCTGAAGAAATCCCAGCATAAGCTCCCCAGGGACAGCACGTTCAAATCAAAACGGCATCGACAAAGCTAGAAGCTACAGTAAAAAATTATAAAGTAAGCACTATGTGATCGAGGGATACTACAGCGTGCAGTACAGTATTCTAAACAGTATACTACAACATTCTAAAGTAAGCACTACATGATCAAGGGATACTACAGTGKGTAGTACAGTATTCTAAACAGTATACTACAACATTCTAAAGTAAGCATTACATGATCAAGGGATACTACAGTGGGTAGTACAGTATTCTAAACAGTATACTACAAYATTCTAAAGTAAGCAYTACATGATCAAGGGATACTACAGTGGGTAGTACAGTATTCTAAACAGTATACTACAAAATTCTAAAGTAAGCACTACATGATCAAGGGATACTACAGTGGGTAGTACAGTATTCTAAACAGTATACTACAACATTCTAAAGTAAGCATTACATGATCAAGGGATACTACAGTGGGTAATACAGTATTCTAAACAGTATACTACAACATTCTAAAGTAAGCACTACATGATCAAGGGATACTACAGTGGGTAGTATAGTATTCTACAGTATACAAAAAAATATTATAGTAAGCACTACACGATCGAAGGGGGATACTAGTGAGTAGTATAGTATTCTCCAGTATATGACAACATTCTATAGTAGGCACTACACAATTGAGGGATACTACAGTGTGGAGTATAGTATCGTACAGTATACAACAAAATTTAAAATTAAGTACTACACATTACCGAGGGATAGTATAGTGTGTAGTATAGTATTCTACAGTATACCACAAGTCTATAGTAAGCACTACACGGTCGAGGGATACTAGTGTGTATAGGTTTCTACACTGCACTACAGTTTACTTTAGATTACTACAGAATTCTATAGTATCCTATAGTAAACTGTAGTATTCTTTTTTATAGGGGATTGTTATTCAAAACAGCTGTTTTGCGTTTCATGTGAATGCACCCTCACTCAAACCAACCTGTTATTCCAACTGAATAACACAAATGACACACCTCACGTAATTCTGTTGAGTGGCTGCTGAGTGCTGCTGTTCAGTTCTACGACTTTTAGCCTATTCTATTTCCCTGTATCCGCTTTCATCCTGACTTACCTTGACAATGGGAGAGGTGGAGCAACAGAGTCATATTGAGAAAGCAAAYGTAGAACTCCCCCATCATGATGTTCCGAATCTGAGACAGAGAAATAGACCTCGCATCACATTTAACACGACTTTAAAATGAATCTCTTAAACTCTATGAAATAGCCTATTAGCAGTCGTTCGCAAACACAAAGCGAAAACACCCCTGGCTCTTGAGAAATATCCTGTCTTTTAAACCAACTCCTCGATGACTTCCCAGCTGTATAGGGAAATGAAACAGATTATGGCGCCGCAAGACAAAGTGCGTTTAAAAACACGCCATTGAAAACCCAAGGAATATACAGCCCCAGTCAGCACTGAACTGAACCCACACTTCAGTTAGGGGGAATTGTAAGCCTACTGTTAACTTGCAAAAAAAATGCTTTCATTAGGCTATACGCATTGTTCCATTAGAGCGCTACTCTCTCAGTGCGCCTCTGTATGTCAGTGAGTCTTTATAACTAACCAGACATTTATCTATGTTGTTATTTAGACACCATAATTAAGTTAATACATTCTATATTAAATAATAATTGTTTGTACATTTGGCAGTCAAACTTACCTTAGCAATGTAGTTTGATGCTTTGTGCTTTATTTGGCGTCAGTGGAATAAACACCGTCTCCTCATTTGGTCTATAAGAGTAATGGTTTGGCGGAAATCCCCTTCCCGAAACTTTTAACCTATATGACTAACGTTAGCCTACTTTACGTCTCGGGGCGCGCGTCGTATGCCTGGTTCCACTACAAGCCGCCGACTCAGCTAGATGCAGGTAGACTATTCTACTTTCTGCTTCCACCACTCATTTTGTCAGGTTAGTATTGTAGGCCTATCTAAACTCAACCTGGTGTCACATTATTTCGTATTATTCTGTACTTACAGTTGAAGTCGGAAGTTTACATACACCTTAGCCAAATACATTTAAACTCAGTTTTTCACAAATCCTGACATTTAATCCAAGTAAAAATTCCCTGTCTTAGGTCAGTTACACTTCATTTTAAGAATGTGAAATGTCAGAATAATAGTAGAGAAAATGATTTATTTCAGATTTTATTTCTTTCATCACATTCCCAGTGGGTCAGAAGTTTACATACACTCAATTAGTATTTGGTAGCACTGCCTTTAAATTGTTTAATTTGGGTCAAACATTTCGGGTAGCCTTCCACAAGCTTCCCACAATAAGTTGGGTGAATTGTGGCCCATTCCTCCTGACAGAGCTGGTGTAACTGAGTCAGGTTTGTAGGCCTCCTTGCTCACACACGCTTTTTCAGTTCTGCCTACAAATTTTCTATAGGATTGAGGTCAGGGCTTTGTGATGGCCACTCCAATACCTTGACATTGTTGTCCTTAAGCCATTTTGCCACAACTTTGGAAGTATGCTTGGGGTCATTGTCCATTTGGAAGACCCAATGGCGACCAAGCTTTAACTTCCTGACTGATGTCTTGAGATGTTGCTTCAATATATCCACATAATTTTTCTTCCTCATGATGTAATTTATTTTGTGACGTGCATCAGTCCCTCCTACAGCAAAGCACCCCCACAACATGATGCTGCCACCCTGTGCTTCACGGTTGGGATGGTGTTCTTCGGCTTGCAAGCCTCACCCTTTTTCCTCCAAACATAACGATGGTCATTATGGCCAAACAGTTCTATTTTTGTTTCATCAGACCAGAGGACATTTCTCCCAAAATTACGATCTTTGTCCCCATGTGCAGTTGCAAACCATAGTCTGGCTTTTTTATGACGGTTTTGGAGCAGTGGCTTCTTCCTCGCTGAACGGCCTTTCAGGTTATGTCGATATAGGACTCATTTTACTGTGGATATAGATACTTTTGTACCTGTTTCCTCCAGCATCTTCACAAGGTCCTTTGCTGTTGTTCTGGGATTGATTTGCACTTTTCGCACCAAAGTACATTCATCTCTAGGAGACAGAACGCGTCTCCTTCCTGAGCTGTATGACGGCTGCATGGTCCCATGGTGTTTATACTTGCGTACTATTGTTTGTACAGTTGAACGTGGTACCTTCAGGCGATTGGAAATTGCTCTCAAGGATGAACAAGACTTGTGGAAGTCTACAAAAAAAATTCTGGGGTCTTGGCTGATTTCTTTTTATTTTCCCATGATGTCAAGCAAAGAGCCACTGAGTTTGAAGGTAGGTGTCACGTTCTGACCATAGTTCTTGTGTGTTTTACTTGTTTTAGTGTTGGTCAGGACGTGAGCTGGGTGGGCATTCTATGTTGTGTGTCTAGTTTGTCTGTTTCTATGTTTGGCCTAATATGGTTCTCAATCAGAGGCAGATGTTTTGTGTTGTCTCTGATTGGGAATCATATATAGGTGGCTTGTTTTGTGTGGGGGTTTGTGGGTGGTTGTTTCCTGTCTCTGTGTTTTCTCTGCACCAGATAGGGCTGTATCGGTTTGCCACATTTGTTATTTTGTATCGTTGTAAGTGTTCACAGTTTTCGTCATCCTCTTCAGACGAAGAGGAGGAAGGCTGCCGTTACAGTAGGCCTTGAAATACATCCACAGGTACACCTCCAATTGACTCAAATTATGTCAATTAGTCTATCAGAAGCTTCTAAAGCCATGAGATTATTTTCTGAAATTTTCCAAGCTGTTTCAAGGCACAGTCAACTTAGTGTATGTAAACTTCTGACCCACTGGAATTGTGATACAGTGAATTATAAGAGAAATAATGTGTCTGTAAACAATTGTTGGAAAAATGACTTGTCATGCACAAAGTAGATGTCCTAACCGACTTGCCAAAACTATAGTTTGTTAACAAGAAATGTGTGGAGTGGTTGAAAAACGAATTTGAATGACTCCAACCTAAGTGTATGTAAACTTCCGACTTCAATCGTAAATCCGAGATGCTCCATTTAGTATATGTTATATTTCATATGTTACTGTATGTATTACTTTGAAGATGTCCATCATCCATTTTGCATGATATGTTACAAATTGCAATACTTCGATATGTTACAATTTTGCAAAACGTACAATATTTTACAAATTGTAAAACATGTCACGAATTCCAATTTGTTGTTGCTAATGTTAGCTAGGTGGCTAATGCTAACATTAGCTAGGCTAGGGGTTAGGGTTAGAGTTAGCTCAGCTTTTCCCAAACTCGGTCCTGGGGACCCCAAGGGGTGCATGTTTATTTTATTCCCCTAGCACTACACAGCTGATTCAAATAATCAAAGCTTTATGATTAGTTGATTATTTTTATCAGCTGTGTAGTGCTAGGGTATAAACCAAACGTGCACCCCTTGGGGTCTTGAGGGCCGAGTTTGGAAAACTCTGGGTTAGCTAAAAGGGTTCAGATTAGGCTTAGAGTTAGGGGAAAGGTTAGCTAACATGCTAAATAGTTGCAAAGTAGAAATTAGTTGCAAAGTTGTTATTAGCAAAAATTGTCCGTGATGAGATCCGAACATGCAACTAGACATTCTCGTGATACGCATTTTTGCCTTAAGTTTGGTCTCATGTAACTATACCAAACGTAACATATCATACTAATTTGGGTGTCCCAGATAGACTATACATAACATAGTAAAAAGTACATCAGACAAGGCTGCTAAACTTGGCCTAGTAAGAAATTGGAAGGTGACGTGTATGTAGACCTATTGAAGAAAAGCCATTCCCATCTAAAGTGGCTAAATGTTACTTCCCATAAGTCTACTTGTGAAAACACTTGTCAAAGTTTTGGTAGGCCTATACGCCTACTACTACTCCTACAGTACATATCACACTAATAATGAATTTTTAAGCAATATAGGACTAAATGTCAGCAATATTTTCACTGATCATGATCTTTGAAGACAAGATGTCTCAACTTATTAACATTGTTTAATTGAACTACTATAATTAACCATTTGATTATTTTTTATATTCACTTTAACTCCACTTGACATTAATTAAAATAGGCTACTTAAAATTATATATATATTAGATGTTTAAGTCTTTTAGATATTTTTTCTTTTAAATGATCTAGCCTATTTTATGATCACATTGGATTACAGTAAAGCAGGTTAGCAGTCACAGATTACAACCAGCTTCTGCAAACGCCACACCCTTTCTGTAAAGTTTTCTGGTAATTTACAGGGAACGCTACAATAATTTGCTTTAATAAAGTATTTGTTAATAGTCGGCACACCATTTATAAAACATTAATGCTATAATAGTAAATGTCAGTAAGTTATTCATAAATACTTAGGCCTACTTATGCATTATTAACTGCATTCATAAATATTACACTTATAGCTCAATGGATGATTAACATCAATCTGAGAAACCATTCTTTCAACAATCCTTAATAAATAAAGGAACATTTTGGTGGGAGGATTTTTAAAATAGAAACAAAGACATCAAATAAATAATATAGAATGTAGTGTGAAATCTTTATTAAAGCTCTCACACAGATTTGATGTGTATGTACAACATGGTAGCAGTGTTCCATAATGTGTGTCCGGGTGCGCGTGTGTGCGTGAGCATACGTGCATGCGTGTGTGACTGGCTCTGCCAACATGGTCACTACCAAGTGTTATTTTATACTCTCCATGGTATCAGAAGATCTTTCATTCAACAGATTTCCTCCTCACGTTGGTCATTTGAACATCCATCCAAACATGACAACACTGTCCTCTCCCAACAGCCCATCTATCCCATCAGATGTTCAACAGACTGTTCTTCTCTGGACACTTTGTCCTCTTGCCCCTCACAGGCATATAATACCTCAGTTCCTTCCAGAAGTGTGAGGATGAGGAGAGAGAGGGTGAGGAGAAAGAGGGCGAAGCCAGCTCCCCTCTCTTCTCCTTCACCTCCTCTTCCCCCCACCTCCCACATCTCAACCCTCTGGTCCTCCTAGTCCTGCTACTCTTCCACCAGCAGACAGCGCCCTGTCTCTCCCGGAGGTGGCGCACCGACTCGGGGAAGAAAGCGAGCTGTGTGGGGGTGATCTCTTCCAGCTCCACCAGAACCACCTTAAGGGAACCCTCCAGCAGTGCACGGTGCATAGCCATCTGCCTCTCAAAGCTCTTCCAGGCCTCCAGGACATCGCTGCTGCTGCTGCTGTCACTCTGACCTCCACTGCAGAACGTAGAGCCAGTGTAGACCAGGAGGAGACGCCGGCTGGCCCACATGCTCTCCTCCACAGCATCTACTACGGCTAGAGGGTGTGGGCGAGGGAGGAGAAGAGGGAGGGGCAAGAGGGACAATGGGTATTAAAACACTGTTTTATGATTAAGATGGTTTCAGAAGTTGTTTATGATTTCAGAAAGGTTCCACATATTTAATCATCATACTACATGTGTACTAACGCCAAGGCTTTAGCTCAGCGGACTAACACAGTTCTGTTACGCCGAGGAGCCCCAGGTTCGAACCCAGTCAATCACATATGCAGATGTCTTACCTTCCCCTGGTAGGCTATCCCTGCCCAGAATAAAGAGCCTGTAGCCACACCTCCCCTCGAGAACCTGGGGCAACGTGTGGAGGGCAAACATTTCCACCTCCCCACTGGCCACGCTCCCAGACAGATGGGGATACGCCACATATGCATCATACAGCTTTCCATCAGACTCTGCCGCATGCAGAAGAGGGTCAAAAACAACAGGTGTGTTAGTGCTGGGTTAGAACAAAAGCCTCCACAGAACTGCCAAACGGAGGAGGCTTGGTTATGTCTGACACCATAGTTACATGGCCTATTCATTGCCTCGTAGAAAACTGCATCTCTCTTTCCTCTGAGTCATGGAAATGATGTGCTGGCATCGCTGTGGGATGTGCTACAGTACCTCGCAGTACCTCGCCTTGCTGCTGATTTTACTTGTGGTCAGGTGGGGAGTGTGAAACAAGCAATGCATCGTGCGTGTGTGTGGGCCTGGGAGGTTGTGGTGAGATATACTTTATGTAATCTGGTGTCGGAATGTACGTTTATGTTAGTGCAAGTTGTTTCCATTGTGTGAATGCACAGTATATGTCAGAGCCAAAAGGCCCTTTACAGAAGAATTATAATTTATGATTAATTTGAAGGATATGCATTATTTTTTAGATGGTTACTTATTTACCTGAGCCATGATTGACAGCTTGAACCCGCCCACTCTACTGGGAAGCAAAAGGCAATATGGGGAGGTAGTTTGGGAAGCTAGGGGGGGGTCCTAGCATTGGTTGGAGGCTACACCACTAACAACATTTCATATTATACTTTACACATAACACATTGAGGTACAAAAGGCATTGCATTGTTCTTGAAAGTTTAATTTAGTTATGAATGAAGATGTGTGGCAAACTACGGAACCCTGATTCTAAAGGAGAACAAAGGAATAAAAGATGTGTAAACTTAAATCAACTATTGCTAGGGAAGTGGCAAATTTAGACTTGGAAGCTACTACAAGTTGGAAACTGTATCTCTATGGATTTCAAATGCCAGTGACTGACTATTGGGAAACAAAGCACATGGAGCGCATTAAATAATGAAATGCAGATGCGGGATTTATGAATGAACAAAGTAAAAGCTATCGATAAATAGATTAATTGTGCGTGTAAGGATACAATAACTGCATGGAATAAAGGAATGTTTACAATTGCTGTTGATTGTTGCTAATGGTGGGGATTGTAAATATTAGGAAAATCGTTGAAACGTGTTTGTCGTAAGTCTGCTCAATACGCACTCATGGAATGGAAACATTAAATCAGTGCGCCTGATCAACACAACTGAAACAAACACGAGATTGCAAATACAGTTTGGATTGGAAATGATCGTGATTGAAATGGGTTTTTGCATAAATGATGGATGACAACCGAAGACGACATGGATAAAAATGTCTGAGCCCATGGCTGCTGAGCAAAAACGGACTAAGCTTATTGGCTATTGTAGGGCAAAGCTTAGAATATTAACGGAATTAAATAAATGCGCTCATGGTTAATAAAGAAAATGTTGACCAAGTGACTTTTTTTGCTGATGGGTTTCTGAATGAATTCATACATCTTCATAAATCTATTCAAGCTCTATTATACGATGATGAAAAAGGTGGGGATCAAATGGATTGGTTCGACCCAAAATGATAAGGTTTGATGAATTTATGGATAAATGGGTTGGTGATGCAAATTCTCTGGTCACTGAACATCCCCCTGAAATAGATGCCGATGACAGTGTGTCAAAAAACTCTAGAAGATTCTCAAAGGCTTCATCCACAACTTCAAGTCGGATAAGAGCTGAAGCTGAAAGAGCTGCTCTCTTGGCCAAGGCAGATGCACTCAAAGATAAGCACCAAGTTGAGATAGAAGAAGCAAAAATACTAGCTGAGCTAAAAGCCAAAAAGTTAAACCTGGAAATGCACACCCAAATTGCAGCATCTAATGCACCTAAAAAAGGTATGGAAGAACATGAAGATTCTTTACAAAATGTGACCAAAGACGCCAAAGGATGCAATGAATTTATATCATGAGGAGTCCAGAAGAATGAAGCCTCTTAGAACCCTGGAAAAGTTCTCTTTAGAAGACGGATTGAACTCACCAGAGGAGGATGAAATGTACACTAGTCCTCACCTGAACCCAAAGCGCAGTCAAGATGCATGGCCTAGGAGTAGCCCCCAACAAATAATCATGGCCAGCAGGTGGCACCAATATGCCAAGCAATTCTGAGCAGTTTATATTTGCTGATGTCTGATCTACACAGACAAAATGAAGTGACTGAACTCATTGTCAAGCAGCAAAGGTTGTCACTACATCCTGTCAGAAAAATTCCGTGTTTACAGGTGACCTACTTTAATACCAGTCATTCATAATAGCCTTTGAACATAGTATTGACAGCAAAGCTGACAGCAGTCGAGACAAGCTTTATTTCTTAGAGCAATATAAATTACAAATGGTCAAGCAAGAGAACTAGTCTGCAGCTGTCATCATATGGAACCTGGGGTGGGTTACAGGGAAGCTAGGAGGCTATTAGAACAGCATTTTGGAAATTGAATGAGAATATCAACTGCTTACATAGAGAAAGCTTTGGGCTGGTCTGCCATTAAAACTGATGGTAATGCTCTTCACGCATACGCACTGTTCTTGCGACAATGTTGAAATGTTATGCTACATATTGGATTTATGGATGAAATTAATGTCACCTCAAATATGAGAATAATCATTTAAAAATTACCATTCAAACTTAGAGACGACTGGAGATCTGTAGCCTGTGATATTCAAGAATGAACTAACCAAGGAGCTTGTTCTCATTGTTCTCATCCGATCTTTGGAGATGTCCAAGACCCTTTCACTGGGAAAAAACTCAAAAAACTCCAAACCCCAAACAATGAAGGCTGTAGTTTTGCCATCGTGCCTGTGCAAATCGAACATTCCTAAGGAAGCAAAATCATACAGACCTATGCCTCTTTAGATCCCAGCAGTTCAGCAACATTCTGTACGGAGAAACTTGTCAGATCTCAACATCAGGGGAAAGAGAACAGGCATTCTGTTAAAGACAATGGGACAGAGGAAACCAGTGGGCTGTTACAAAATAAACAGGCTGGATGTATGTGGTTTTAGAACTTCCAGAGGTATACACTCATTCCCGTCACAAAGGAAAGTATCCCCTTACAAGATCATATCAGGCATTGGTCATATTTGAATGAGGGCACTCTTAACAGTATTGATGCAGATGTGGGACTTATCATTGGTGGTAATTCCCCTAAGGCATCAGAGCCCTGGAGAGTCATTAGGAGTCAAGGGACCCTATGCTGCAAAAACTGTCCTTGGTTGGATGGTAAATGGATCACTCGGCAGCAGTAGCTGTCATGACGGAAATGACGGGCCATGTGTGGCAGTGAACAGAGTATCAGTTGATAGCTTAGAACAGCTGCTGATCAAACATTACAGAGACTTTCCAGAGCTCACACTGAGAAAAGTGAATTATCTGTTGAAGACCAGCGCTTCCTTCAAATTTCATCTAACTCTGTTACACTTAAAGAAGGACACTACCACCTTCAACTACACTTTTGGAAGGAAGGAGGAAGTGAATATGCCACACAATCGCCACATTGCACAGCATCGTGCTCAGAACCTCAAAATTAAGTTTGAATATAATAAAGTGTTCTTTGAGGAATATAAAGGATTTCTAAATTATGTGTTAAAGCAAGGGCATGCAGAAAAGGTGCCTCGGGACCAGTTGCTCCGGCAGGATGGACGAGTGTGGTACATCCCACAACATGGTGCGTACCACCCAACAAAGAAAAAGATGAGTGGTTTTTGACTGTACTGCTTCGTTCAAGGTCACTTCACTCATCAAAGAGCTGCTGCAAGGCCCAGATTGTTCAAACACCCTCCTAGGCGTTTGGCCAGGAGCCCATTGCTGTAATGGCTGACATAGTGGGCATGTTTCACCAGGTCAGAGTATCCCCTCAAGATGTGGACTTCCTGTGATTCTGCTGGTGGCCTGATGGAGACAAGCCAACCACTGGCTGAATACCGGATGACAGTTCATCTGTTTGGAGCTGTCTCCTCTCCCAGTTGTGCTAGTTTTGCACTAAAGAAAACCGCAGATGACAACAGGGATAAGTATGATGATAAGATCTGTAAAACTGTAAAAATGAACTTATGTGGATGACCTTCTGAAATCGGTGCCCTCAGAAAGTGAAGCTATCACTCTTGTCAACGATCTGAGGGCCATATGTGCAGGAGGAGGATTTAGGCTCACAAAATGGATCAGCAACAGTCGTGCTTTTCCTGGGCTCATTGGCTGCTGAAGAGAGAGCCAAGGATGTTAAGGAGCTCCACCTGGATATAGAGACCTTACCAGGGGACACAGAACTTGGAGTGCAGTGGGATGTTCAAGAGGACACCCTCTCTTTCAGAACAGCCATGAAAACCCAGCCAATCACCAGAAGAGGCATATTATCAGTCATCTGCTCTGTGCATGACCCTCAGGGTTTTTGGTTCCGTTTGTCCTGACTGGAAGAAAAATACTCCCAAGAGCTATGTAGACTGGACTGTGGATGGGATGAGGAGATCCAAGAGGTCTTTGTAGTGCAGTGAAGGAAATGGCTTTTTGATTTATAACAATTGACTGGTTTCCACGTGTCCAGATGTAATAAACCGTCTGGTTATGGAAAAGTTACGTCTGCCCAGCTTCATCACTTCAGTGATCTCATTGAGACTAGATATGGAGTGGTGACCTACCTCCATCAAGTAAACAATAACAATGACCATCATGTAGCTTTGTAACGGAACTCTAATTCCTCTTCCTCCTCGGACGAGGAGAGGAGAGAGGGATCTGAAGACCAATGTGCAGCGAGGTATGATGCCATAATGATTTATTAACAAGACGAAACTAAACACACGAAGAACACTTGATAATTTTACAAAACAACAAAACGATGAAGACAGACCTGGACACGAACTTACATATAACGTGAAGAACGCATGAACAGGTACACGACTACAAACAAATGCTACAGTCCCGTGTGGCACGAACATACATACAGACACAGGAGACAACCACCCACGACAAACAATGTGAAACAACCTCCCTATGTATGTCTCTCAATCAGAGGAAAACGAAAACACCTGCCTCTGATTGAGAGCCATACAAGGTCAATTAAACCTGACACTTAACATAGAACAAACAACACAGACTGCCCACCCAGCTCACGTCCTGACCCACTAAACACAACAATACAAAAGGAAAACAAGGTCAGGAACGTGACAAGCTTTCATCATGGGAAAGACTTGTGTTGCACCACTTAAGCAAATGACCATCTGTCACGCCCTGGCCTTAGTTATCTTTGTTTTCTTTATTATTTTAGTTAGGTCAGGGTGTGACATGGGGGATGTTTGTGTGTTTTTTGTCTAGTCTAGGGTGTGTGTATTGTCTAGGGGTTTTGTAGAGTTCATGGGGTTGTGTTCAGTGTAGGTGTTTATGTAAGTCTATGGTTGCCTGGATTGGTTCTCAATTAGAGACAGCTGTCTATCGTTGTCTCTGATTGAGAGCCATATTTAGGCAGCCATAGCATTAGGTAGGTTGTGGGTAATTGTCTATGTTTGACGTTAGTAGCTTGTGTCTGCACTTTCGTTTGTTAGCTTCACGGTCGTTTGTTGTTTTGTCTAGTTTGTATTAGTGTTCGTGTTCGTTTAATCTTCAAATTAAATAGAAGATGTATTTATATCACGCTGCGCCTTGGTCCTCTCTTTCACCTAAAGACGATCGTGACAGAATTACCCACCATACCAGGACCAAGCAGCGTGATTCAAGGCAGTAGCAGCAAACGCAGAACTATAGGAATTGGGAGGAAATTCTGGACAGCGGAGGACCCTGGGCACAACCAGGGGAATATCGCCTCCCCAAGGCAGAGCTGGAGGCAGCGAAAGCAGAGAGGCGACGGTATGAGGAGGCAGCACGGAAGCAAGGCTGGAAGCCTGAGAGTCAGCACCAAAAATTTCTTGGGGGGGGGGGTGCTACAAGGGAGTGTGGCGAAGTCAGGTAGGAGACCTGCACCAACTACCCGAGCTTACCGTGGAGAGCGGGAGTACGGGCAGACACCGTGTTATGCGGTAAAGCGCACAGTGTCTCCTGTACGTGTGCTTAGCCCGGTGCGGTACATTCCAGCTGAACGTATCGGCCGGGCTAGATTGAGCATTGAGCCAGGTGCCATGAAGCCGGCTCAACGCGTCTGGTCTCCAGTGCGTCTTCTCGGACCGGCATACATGGCACCAGCCTTACGCATGGTGTCCCCGGTTCGCCAACACAGCTCAGTGCGGGTTATTCCACCTCCCCGCACTGGTCGGGCTACGGGGAGCATTCAACCAGGTAAGGTTGGGCAGGCTCGGTGCTCAAGGGAGCCAGTACGCCTGCACGGTCCGGTATATCCGGCGCCACCTCCCCGCCCCAGCCCAGTACCACCAGTGCCAACACCACGCACCAGGCTTCCAGTGCGTCTCCAGAGCCCTGTTCCTCCTCCACGCACTCACCCTATGGTGCGTGTCTCCAGCCCGGTACCACCAGTTCCGGCACCACGCACCAAGCCTCCTGTGCGTCTCTAGAGCCCTGTGCGTCCTGTTGCTGCTCCCCGCACTAGCCTTGAGGTGCGTGTCCTTAGCCCGGTACCACCAGTTCCGGCACCACGCACCAGGCCTACTGTGCGCTTCAGCCGGCCAGAGTCTGCCGTCTGCCCAGCGCCGTCTGCGCTGTCCGTCTGCCCAGCGTCGCCTGCACTGCCCGTCTGCCCAACGCCGTCTGAGCTGTCCGTCTGCCCAGCGCCGCCTGCGCTGCCCGTCTGCCCAGCACCGTCTGAGCTGCCCGTCTGTCCTGAGCCTTCAAAGCCGCCCGTCTGTCCTGAGCCTTCAAAGCCGCCCGTCTGTCCTGAGCCTTCAGAGCCGTCCGTCAGTCAGGAGCCGCTAGAGCCGTCCGTCAGTCAGGAGCCGCTAGAGCCATAGCCATGTGTCTGCACTTTCGTTTGTTAGCTTCACGGTCGTTTGTTGTTTTGTCTAGTTTGTATTAGTGTTCGTGTTCGTTTCATCTTCAAATAAATAGANTGTGTCTGCACTTTCGTTTGTTAGCTTCACGGTCGTTTGTTGTTTTGTCTAGTTTGTATTAGTGTTCGTGTTCGTTTCATCTTCAAATAAATAGAAGATGTATTCATATCACGCTGCGCCTTGGTCCTCTCTTTCACCTAAAGACGATCGTGACACCATCCCCAGGCTGGAGTTGGAGGCTGCTGTTCTGGCTGTGAGAATGGATTCAATGCTGAGAGATGAGCTTGAAATCAAGTTGGAGACAAAACTGCAAGGGGAAATCAAAGAGACGTCATTAGATGACCCAGAGGTCAAGAAGATCACTGTGAATCATGTAACAGCCAAGGAAATCCAGGATCCAACTGCTGGAACACTTCTCAGAGTGGAGATGTTTAAAAAGAGCTGTAACATGGCTACCGAAAGTAAGACCTGTTCTGCAGCAACTGTGTCAGAACAGAAAAATAACTGATAGAAAGTAAAGATTAAAAGGCTGTAGAAAAGCATATGAAGAAGTTCAGAGCTTTCTTGGGTGCTCAAAGCTTGTCTGTTGAGGACATGGCACAGGCTGAGAAATCCATTGTAAGATGCAGCCAGTGGCAATCTTTCCCTCAGGAGATTGCTGATCTGGAGGAAGATGGGCATGTCAAAAGAAATAGCACCATCTTCAGACTGGATCCTATTCTGCAGGATGGACTACTGAGAGTTGGAGGAAGGTTAAGGAAGGCTGCAATGCCAGAGGATATTAAACATCCAGTCATTCTTGGTAAAGGCAGCCACCTCTCCACACTCATCTTGAGAAACATACACAATCAGATTGGACACAGTGGACGGAATCATATGCTCTCCAAGTTAAGACAGAGGTATTGGATAGTGCATGCTAACTCTGCTATAGGGAAGATCTTAAAAGCATGCATCTTCTTTCGACGACAGACAGCCAGAGTGGGAGAACAGAAGACGGCTGACCTCCCCAAGAGCCGTGTATCACCTGACCTGCCACCAATTACATATGTAGGTACTGACTACTTTGAACCGATAGAGGTGAAGCGTGGCCGCTCCAACATCAAAATATATGGTGTTATATTCACGTCTCACCAGCCGCACCATCCACCTAGAAGTGACACTTGGGGACACTTGGAAACCTCCCGTGCCCACACCTGACACAACTTACTAAAACATCTGCCCATTTCTAGTTGTTAGGTCTATCAATCCCATTTTTATTCTGATATTGTTCACATGTTGTGGAAGCCATCTGATGTGTTTTCAGCTCTGGTCATCAATAATTCACTTATAGCTTGTAAATGAAAAATTACTTCAAAAAAAAGTTATTTTGTGTGTGCTTGATCTTGTGTATTCTGAACTATGTGACTGCTATCTATCTTCTGATCATTTCCTCATAATCTCCCAGATGTCTTTTTTCCAAATATACCATGTTTTTGCATGTCAGGACCATGTAATTACACATGAATAGCAGTTACTTTTGGGTATGTCTATTTAGGCAGAAATCTACATTTTACCATTACATTTAAGAGATTTTAATGTATTAGAGCCATTTTCAGATTTATCTGCAGGAGGTGTCAAGTGAAGGAAATTAGGTCAGATAATGGCACCAATTATATTGGCTCTGAGCAAAAAATGGTGTGGGCTCTGAAGTGATTGAATCGTGGAAAGATTCAAAATAACTTGCTGCCTGATGGAATAAAGCGGGTATTCATTCCACCCCCTGGATCCCACCACGGAGGTGTGTGGGAGAGACTGATCCGTCAGGTGAGGTCTATACTAACATTGGCCCTGAGACAGCAGCCATTGGAGGAAGGCGGCTTGCAAACAGCTTTATGTGAAGTGGAAGCCATCTTGCCCAAATCGCCCAATCACTGCTGTATTTGACAATCCCAATGACCTTGAAGCTCTCACACCTAATCACTTACTGCAGTTTAAAGTAAAACCATCATGCGTCCTGGACTATTCAGGAAGGAGGACACATATTCCAGACGGAGATGGAGACAGATCTGTTCTGGATTAGATGGATAAAAGAGTACCTTCCTTTGACGCAAGAGGGGTAAAAGTGGAACCTCAAGAAAAGGATTCTCAGAACAGATGATTTCGTGCTTATCGTGGACAGGACAAGTCATTAAACCTATTCAAGACTCAAAAGGTCATATTCAGAGCGTAGTCCTTTTTGGTCCAAAACATCTGTCTTGGAACGACCCATCACCAAACTAGGTCTGCTCCAGGAAGCAGCAGATAATTAAATATACAGAAAAGTACACCCTCATACAGAATGATGTATTAAATACATTTTGAAGTGTACCGTAAGAAATTCAGTTTTGAATATGAAGATAAGTTATGGCTCCTTGAAGATTTCAGTTAAATTAAAATTGTTTTGTTAATGGCAGCCACAATTAGGGTCCGGTAATGTAGGAGCCACAAGGCCCTTTAAAAAATAATTCGAATTTATGATTAATTAGAAGGATATGCATTATTATTTAGATGAGCTTCCCATATTATGGTTACTTATTTACCTGAGACATGATTGACAGCTTGAACATGCCCACTCTACTGCGGAGCAAATATTAATATGGGGAGGTAGTTTGGGAAGCTAGGGGGGGGTCCTAGCACTGGTTGGAGGCTACACCACTAACAACATTTCATATTATACTTTACACATAACACATTGAGGTACAAAAGGCATTGCATTGTTCTTGAAAGTTTAATTTAGTTATGAATGAAGATGTGTGGCAAACTACGGAACCCTGATTCTAAAGGAGAACAAAGGAATAAAAGATGTGTTGAAACTTAAATTAACTATTGCTAGGCCAGTGACTTGGTAACCACTGCAGTACGCAATCAGTCTGCAGATGTGTGTGTGTGTGTGTGTGTGTGTGCATTTATGCCTGCGTGAGTGCACTCAGGCATGTTTTTGTGAATGTTTCCATGAGTGGGCGTTTGCAATATACAGTACCAGTCAAAAATTTGGACACACCTACTCAATCAAGGGTTTCTTTATTTTTACTATTTTCTACATTGTAGAATAATAGTGAAGCCATCAAAACTATGAAATAACACATATGGAATCATGTAGTAACCAACAAACAAAAAAGTGTTAAACAAATCAAAATATATTTGAGATTCTTCAGAGTAGCCACCCTTTGCCTTGATGACAGCTTTGCACACTCTTGGCATTCTCTCAACCAGCTTCATGAGGTAGTCACCTGGAATGCATTTCAATTAACAGGTGTGCCTTGTTCAAAGTTCATTTGTCAAATTTCTTTCCTTCTTAATGCATTTGAGCTAATCAGTTGTGTTGTGACAAGGTAGGGGTGGTATACAGAAGATGGTATTTTAGCAAATAGGGCTAAGTCCATATTACGGCAAGAACAGCTCAAATAATCAAAGAGAAACGACAGTCCATCATTACTTTAAGACATGAAGGTCAGTCAATTCAGAAAATTTCAAGAACTTTTGAAGTTTCTTCAAGGTCATTCGCAAAACCATCAAGCACTGTGATGAAACTGGCTCTCATGAGGACCGCCACAGGAAAGGAAGACCCATCTGCTGCAGAGGATAAGTTCATTAGAGTTACCAGCCTCAGAAATTGCAGCCCAAATAAATGCGTCACAGAGTTCAAGTAACAGACACATCTCAACATCAACTGTTCAGAGGAGCCTGCATGAATGAGGCCTTCATGGTCGAATTGCGGCAAAGAAACCACTACTATAGGACACCAATAATAAGAAGACACTTGCTTGGGCCAAGAAACACAAGCAATGGACATTAGACTGGTGGAAATCTGTATTTTGGTCTGATGAGTCCAAATTTGAGATTTTTGGTTCCAACCGCGGTGTCTTTCTGAGACGCAGAGTAGGTGAACGGATGATCTCCGCATATGTGGTTCCCACTGTGAAGCATGGAGGAGGAGGTGTGATGGTGCTTTGCTGGTGACACTGTCTGTGATTTATTTCAAATCCAAGGCACACTTAACCAGCATGTCTACCACAGCATTCTGCAATGATACGCCATCCCATCTGGTTTGCACTTAGTGGGACTATAATTTGTTTTTCAACAGGACAATGACCCAACACACCTCCAGGCTATGTAAGGGCTATTTGATCAAGGAGGAAAGTGACGGAGTGCTGCATCATATGACCTGGCCTCCACAATTGTAACGAGTACGCTAGGAGTCGGGAAGCAAGTACAGGGAGTGAATATAATAAATGAAACATGGAACAAAACAATTAACACGAGTAGCGTACAGACATAACACAGGAACATAACCAATAACACCTGAAGAAAGAACCAAGGGGAGTGACAGATATAGGGAAGGTAATCAGGAAGGTAATGGAGTCCAGGTGAGTGTCATGAGGCGCAGGTGCGCGTAACTATGTTGGCAGGTTTGCATAATGAGACAACTGGAGACATCGAGCGCCGGAGAGGGGGAGYGGGAATAAACGTGATAACAATCCTCCGACCTCAACCCAATTGAGATGGTTTGGGATGAGTTGAACCGCAGAGTCAAGGAAAAGCAGCCTACAAGTGATCAGCATATGTGTGAACTCCTTCAAGACTAAGAAAAGCATTCCAGGTGATGCTGGTTGAGAGAATGCCAAGAGTGTGCAAAGCTGTCATCAAGGCAAAGGGTGACTACTTTGAAGAATTTGTTTAACACTTTTTTGGTTACTACATGATTCCATATGTGTTATTTCATAGTTTTGATGTCTTCACTATTATTCTACAATGTATACATTTTTTAAAATAAAGAAAACCCTTGAATGAGTAGGTGTGTCCAAACTTTTGACTGGTACTGTATGTGCGGTAAAGCGTCTCTCATTACATACCTGTGTTTGTGTAGAGAAACGGGAACATCCTCCTGAACGACAGCACTATGTCAATCTTGAAGCGATGGTAAATAACAACACTAACAGTAAACATCAATACCAGACTCGTCAGTAGTACCCCAATAGGGAGCAGGTAGTTTGGATCTGTGCAGAAAAAGTCAAGAAGATAGCATTTATTATTTATTATAAAACCAAAGTCAAGCTGACTGGTTTTAATTCTAAAACATTTTTTTTTTGTGTGTGGTGAGGTTGCAAAGTTATGTAATATATTACACTATCAAAACAAGGGTAAAGGGACAGGAGAATATGTGACTCTTCTCTTTTTGAACACCTTTATGTTGTCTTCCAGGCAGTATTGTCAGTGGTCACCAACCATCTCCTAGGCATTCCTAGTCAATCGCCAAACATTTTTATAAAAATAAAACAACGAAAAGCTTTCCGTTCCTGTTTTTATTTATTGGTCTTGCGCTGTTGGYCGTGGGTGCACACGATTCAGCGGCCCTGCACGCCGGGTAAGCAAAGTATTCCCATTTCATGTACCCAGAAAAACTCTGGCTGCATTCCAAACACTTAAAAGACACACCCTATCCCCTCAGCCCTCAAATTAAGTGGACACTTCTGATGACGTATCATGACGTCTGACGAGTATACATTTGCTGGGCAAGGGAGGAAGGAATGATTTTTAAATGGACATTCGGCGCTCGTTCATCCCGCGATTATTGTGTTTTCAGCCACCAGTAGCTTGTGGGTGATATGTATGCACTACAGTCAATTATGATTGCATGTCTACTTATATTAACTATATAATTATTAATATATGCCTACTGTATGATAGATATCAAATTAATTAGCTAACTGACGTTAGCCTGCCTTGCTACTTCTGAAGTTAAATGATTTATTTCTACAATTTCCAAAAACGAACCAAACAAAATCATAATTACTTTTACGAGACGTGTTTGTGCATTAGGAGCACAACTTCTAACTTATTTATATTCGTTTTTACTTACACTTGTATGTTGACTTCTCCATATTGACGTTGAGGTTTTAAGCTTTGGTGGACTTTACTTAGCGGATGTACAATCATCGCAAATTGAATTATGGGGTGTTTCAGAAGTGAACATAATTGTACACTCACAAACTCCATTAAAAATGAGGGCTGAGGGGCTTACGTTGCAAACTTCCCTTGCTTGACCAATCATTCCCCAAGGGCATAAGGTGAGGGTAAGTGGACAAGGGTGTGTCTTTTATGAGTTTGAAACGCAGCCTCTGCCTTCCCGTCGGCCCAGAGAGCAAATCACGTGCACTAAAGTTCTAGCGCTGGCTCAGATTATCGTGTCTGCAGTAACATAGCAGGCATTAAAGAACGCTGAAGGAAAGTTGAAGAACGCTGAAGGAAAGTTGATACTGTGAGATTTCAAAACTTTTATAACCATGACTAGAGAGAGACTGAACGAATACAACAAAGAGTTGCTGTTTTTATGAGTGAGTTTATGTTTAAGTTCATAATCAGCACTGTCAACACCACAGGAGGTTTGTAGCACCTTACTTGGGGAGGACAGGCTCGTGGTATAGGCGGGGGCGGAATTAGTGGAACGGTATCAAATACACCAAACACATGGTTTCCATGTGTTTGATGCTGTCACGATCGTCTTGAGTGGAAGACGTGGACCAAGGCGCAGCGTGTGGAAAATACATTCTCTTTTATTTGAGAATAAAGAAAAACACGAAACGAACACTATTATAAACCTAAACAAAACAACAAACGATCGTGAAGCTATAAACGTAAGTGCACACACAAGCTACAAACGTACAACATAGACAATTACCCACAAAACCCAAATACCTATGGCTGCCTTAAATATGGCTCTCAATCAGAGACAATAAACCACAGCTGCCTCTAATTGAGAACCAATCTAGGCAGCCATAGACATACAAACACCTAGACAAGACACTGACCCATTAAACGTACAAACCCCTAGACAAACCAAAACACATACATTCCCCATGTCACACCCTGACCTAACTAAAATAATAATGAAAACAAAGATAACTAAGGCCAGGGTGTGACAGATGCCTTTCCATTTACACCGTTGTAGCCATTATTATGAGCCGTCCTCCCCTCAGCAGCCTCCACTGGTCAACACTTTCATAAGCCATAAAATGAGCGTTCTTCCTACTTCCACTAGTGCTACAACCAGCACTGCAGCTGTAATGAATGAGTAGGAAAGTATATAGATAGGCTTGCGTTGTTATTATTAGGGTATTTTTTAATAGAGGAATATTTCACTTTCTCTGTTCATAGGAACAACATGAATTTGTGTATGAGGCAGAAATAATGCGGTGAGATTCGAATGTCACTATCTGCTGGAAGACGGTGTCCCCTTTTAGTCAGTGTCAGTGGCGGAGTCTGCTGTTCTCCCTCCACTGAGACTGACCATCAGATGCAAGCACCATCAGCCTAGTAAAATAAAAAGTAAATGATTTAAATGTATGCTCATTCAGCTGTGCCTCAAATAATATAACAACTAATCTATTACCTGTGTGATCATATAGCCTACCTAAAATTTGAAATCTAATTTTAAAACAATGCATTGGCAGGCAATTCAAGCAAAGCCAATATGCAGAGATAATGTATTGGGCCTATAGCCTACTGCACAAACCTCATTGCTACAGCACTGTTTTTAATAGGTTAATGTTGCATACGCTTAAGTTTTTTTACGTCATGTTCCAAAAAAATCTGAGCGGTAGATCTCAGATTGCATTTTGACTCAGAAAGTGATCTTGACACAAAAGGCTGGTGATCACTGGTCTAACCTGTAGGCTGGAGTGTGAAGGAGGCTGTATAAACGCCTCTGTCGCTCCAGGTCTGACACGTGTAGTCAATGTAAAAGTCTTCCTCTTCCACCTCCAAGAAATTCAACTGACGCTCAATCCACACACCCTTCTTCTCTTCTTCTCTCCACTCGCTGGTTGGGGGGGAGAGAGGGAGAGAAGATGTAAAACGTTTCCACCCGTGAACAAATAATCCATCCATGTCCGCAATTGAATTGACAT
>NC_036839.1:29019650-29063802 GCF_002910315.2 Salvelinus sp. IW2-2015
CAGCATGTCCTACCACAGCATTCTGCAATGATACGCCATCCCATCTGGTTTGCACTTAGTGGGACTATAATTTGTTTTTCAACAGGACAATGACCCAACACACCTCCACGGCTATGAGAGGGCTATTGATCAAGGAGGAAAGTGACGGAGTGCTGCATCATATGACCCTGGCCTCCACAATTGTAACGAGTACGCTAGGAGTGGGAAGCAAGTACAGGGAGTGAATATAATAAATGAAACATGGAACAAAACAATTAACACGAGTAGCGTACAGACATAACACAGGAACATAAACCAATAACACCTGAAGAAAGAACCAAGGGGAGTGACAGATATAGGGAAGGTAATCAGGAAGGTAATGGAGTCCAGGTGAGTGTTCATGAGGCGCAGGTGCGCGTAACTATGTTGGCAGGTTTGCATAATGAAGACAAACTGGAGACATCGAGCGCCGGAGAGGGGAGGGGGAATAAACGTGATAACAATCTCCGACCTCAACCCAATATGAGATGGTTTGGGATGAGTTGAACCGCAGAGTCAAGGAAAAGCAGCCTACAAGTGATCAGCATATGTGTGAACTCCTTCAAGACTAAGAAAAGCATTCCAGGTGATGCTGGTTGAGAGAATGCCAAGAGTGTGCAAAGCTGTCATCAAGGCAAAGGGTGACTACTTTGAAGAATTTGTTTAACACTTTTTTGTTACTACATGATTCCATATGTGTTATTTCATAGTTTTGATGTCTTCACTATTATTCTACAATGTATACATTTTAAAATAAAGAAAACCCTTGAATGAGTAGGTGTGTCCAAACTTTGACTGGTACTGTATGTCGGTAAAGCGTCTCTCATTACATACCTGTGTTTGTGTAGAGAAACGGGAACATCCTCCTGAACGACAGCACTATGTCAATCTTGAAGCGATGGTAAATAACAACACTAACAGTAAACATCAATACCAGACTCCGTCAGTAGACCCCAATAGGGAGCAGGTAGTTTGGATCTGTGCAGAAAAAAGTCAAGAAGATAGCATTATTATTTATTATAAAACCAAAGTCAAGCTGACTGGTTTTAATTCTAAAACATTTTTTTTTGTGTGTGGTGAGGTTGCAAAGTTATGTAATATATTACACTATCAAAACAAGGGTAAAGGGACAGGAGAATATGTGACTCTTCTCTTTTTGAACACCTTTGTTGTCTTCCAGGCAGTATTGTCAGTGGTCACCAACCATCTCCTAGGCATTCCTAGTCAATCGCCAAACATTTTTATAAAAATAAAACAACGAAAAGCTTTCCGTTCCTGTTTTTTTTTATTGGTCTTGCGCTGTTGGCGTGGGTGCACACGATTCAGCGGCCCTGCACGCCGGGTAAGCAAAGTATTCCCATTCATGTACCCGAAAAAACTCTGGCTGCATTCCAAACACTTAAAAGACACACCCTATCCCCTCAGCCTCAAATTAAGTGGACACTTCTGATGACGTATCATGACGTCTGACGAGTATACATTTGCTGGCAAGGGAGGAAGGAATGATTTTTAAATGGACATTCGGCGCTCGTTCATCCCGCGATTATTGTGTTTTCAGCCACCAGTAGCTTGTGGGTGATATGTATGCACTACAGTCAATTATGATTGCATGTCTACTTATATTAACTATATAATTATTAATATATGCCTACTGTATGATAGATATCAAATTAATTAGCTAACTGACGTTAGCCTGCCTTGCTACTTCTGAAGTTAAATGATTTATTTCTACAATTTCCAAAAACGAACCAAACAAAATCATAATTACTTTTACGAGACGTGTTTGTGCATTAGGAGCAACAACTTCTAACTTATTTATATTCTTTTTACTTACACTTGTATGTTGACTTCTCCATATTGACGTTGAGGTTTTAAGCTTTGGTGGACTTTACTTAGCGATGTACAATCATCGCATTGAATTATGGGGTGTTTCAGAAGTGAACATAATTGTACACTCACAAACTCCATTAAAAATGAGGGCTGAGGGGCTTACGTTGCAAACTTTCCTTGCTTGACCAATCATTCCCCAAGGGCATAAGGTGAGGGTAAGTGGACAAGGGTGTGTCTTTTATGAGTTTGAAACGCAGCCTCTGCCTTCCCGTCGGCCCAGAGAGCAAATCACGTGCACTAAAGTTCTAGCGCGTGGCTCAGATATCGTGTCTGCAGTAACATAGCAGGCATTAAAGAACGCTGAAGGAAAGTTGAAGAACGCTGAAGGAAAGTTGATACTGTGAGATTTCAAAACTTTTATAACCATGACTAGAGAGAGACTGAACGAATACAACAAAGAGTTGCTGTTTTTATGAGTAGTTTATGTTTAAGTTCATAATCAGCACTGTCAACACCACAGGAGGTTTGTAGCACCTTACTTGGGAGGACAGGCTCGTGGTATAGGCGGGGCGGAATTAGTGAACGGTATCAAATACACCAAAACACATGGTTTCATGTGTTTGATGCTGTCACGATCGTCTTGAGTGGAAGACGGGACCAAGCGCAGCGTGTGGAAAATACATTCTCTTTTATTTGAGAATAAAGAAAAACACGAAACGAACACTATTATAAACCTAAACAAAACAACAAACGATCGTGAAGCTATAAACGTAAGTGCACACACAAGCTACAAACGTACAACATAGACAATTACCCACAAAACCCAAATACCTATGGCTGCCTTAAATATGGCTCTCAATCAGAGACAATAAACCACAGCTGCCTCTAATGAACCAATCTAGGCAGCCATAGACATACAAACACCTAGACAAGACACTGACCCATTAAACGTACAAACCCCTAGACAAACCAAAACACATACATTCCCCATGTCACACCCTGACCTAACTAAAATAATAATGAAAACAAAGATAACTAAGGCCAGGTGTGTGACAGTACCCCCCGGACTCCGACCGCACAACCTGACATTGAAGGGGAGGTCCGGGTGGGCCTTATTACGGCGGCGGCTCGGGTGCGGGACGTGGCCCCCACTCCACCATTGTCAATACCCGCTTTGGTGGCTCTGGTAGATCCTGGCTGACTGGCGGCTTTGGGATCTGGCTGGCTGCGACTCTGGCTGCTCATGCTGGCTGGCGACTCGGCTGCTCATGGCTGGCTGGGCGATCTGCTGCTCATGGCTGGCTGGCGACTCTGGCTGCTCATGGCTGGCTGCGGACTCTGGCTGCTCATGGCTGGCTGGCGACTCTGGCTGCTCATGGCTGGCTGGCACTCTGGCGCTCATGGCTGGCTGGCCGACTCTGGCTGCTCATGGCTGGCGTGGCGACTCTGGCTGCTCATGGCTGGCTGGCGACTCTGGCTGCTCATGGCTGGCTGACGACTCTGGCTGCTCATGGCTGGCTACGGCCCTCTACGGCTCGGGGACAGACGGGCAGCTGCAGACGGTGCTTGGCAGACGGCAGCCTCAGACGGTGCTTGGCAGACGGGCAGCTCAGACGGGTGCTTGGCAGACGGGCAGCTCAGACGGTGCTTGGCAGACGGGCAGCTCAGACGGTGCTTGGCAGACGGGCAGCTCAGACGGTGCTTGGCAAGACGGCCAGCTCAGACGGTGCTTGGCAGACGGGCAGCTCAGACGGTGCTGGCAGACGGGCAGCCTGACGGCTTGGCAGACGGGCAGCTCTGACGGTGCTTGGCAGACGGGCAGCTCTGCGTGCTTGGCAGACGGGCAGCTCTGGCCGGCTGAGGCACACTGTATGCCTTTCAGGCTAGTGCGGGGGAGAAGGAACAGGCGCATACTGAACCCTGGAGACGCACATTAGACCTAGTGCGTGGTGCCGGCACTGGTGGTACCGGGCTGGGGGACACGCATCTCAGGGCTAGTGCGGGGAGCAGCAACAGGACGCACAGGACTCTGGGGACACACAGGAGGCTTGGTGCGTGGTGTAGGCACTGGTGGTAATGGGCTGGAGACACGCACCATAGGACTAGTGCGTGGAGGAGGAACAGGGCTCTGGAGACGCATAGGAAGCTTGGTGCATGGTGCCGGAACTGGTGGTACCGGGCTGGAGACACCGCACCACAGGGTTAGTGCGTGGAGGAGGAACAGGGCTCTGGAGACGCACAGGAAGCCTGGTGCGTGGTGTAGCACTGGTGGTACTGAGCTGGGGCGGGAGGTGTGGCGCCGGAAATACCGGACCGTGCAGGCGTACTGGCTCCCTTGAGCACTGAGCCTGCCCAACCTTACCTGGTTGTATGCTCCCATCGCCCGACCAGTGCGGGGAGGTGGAATAACCCGCACCGGGGCTATGTAGGCGAACCGGGGACACCATGCGTAAGGCTGGTGCCATGTATGCCGGCCCGAGGAGACGCACTGGAGACCAGACGCGTTGAGCCGGCTTCATGGCACCTGGCTCAATGCCCAATCTAGCCCTGCCAGTGCGGGGAGGTGGAATAACCCGCACCGGGCTATGAACACGTACAGGAGACACCATGCGCTCTACTGCGTGACACGGTGTCTGCCCGTACTCTCGCTCTCCACGRTAAGTACAGGGAGTAGGCGCAGGTCTCCTACCTGACTTCGCCACACTCCCTTTTAGCCCCCCCCAAGGAATTTTTGGCGCTGACTCACAGGCTTCCTACCGCGTCGTCGTGCTGCCTCCATTCGCCGGTATCCCTCCTCGCACTGTGCCAGAGAATCCCAGTCTTTGCTCCTGTTTCCCTGCTACCTCCTCATACCGCCGCCTCTCGGCTTTAGCTGCCTCCAGCTCTTCACGAGGGCGGCGATATTCTCCAGGTTGAGCCCAAGGTCCCTTTCCATCCAATATCTCCTCCCATGTCCATRAATCCTTTATGCGCTGCTCCCGTTGCTGCTTTACACGCTGCTTGGTCCCGTTATGGTGGGTAATTCTGTCACGATCGTCTTGAGTGGAAGAAGTGGACCAAGGCGCAGCGTGTGGAAAATACATTCTCTTTTATTTGAGAATAAAGAAAAAACACGAAACGAACACTATTATAAACCTAAACAAAACAACAAACGATCGTGAAGCTATAAACGTAAATGCACACACAAGCTACAAACGTACAACATAGACAATTACCCACAAAACCCAAATGCCTATGGCTGCCTTAAATATGGCTCTCAATCAGAGACAATAAACCACAGCTAGGCAGCCATAGACATACAAACACCTAGACAAGACACTGACCCATTAAACGTACAAACCCCTAGACAAACCAAAACACATACATTCCCCATGTCACACCCTGACCTAACTAAAATAATAATGAAAACAAAGATAACTAAGGCCAGGGTGTGACAGATGCCTTTCCATTTACACCGTTGTAGCCATTATTATGAGCCGTCCTCCCCTCAGCAGCCTCCACTGGTCAACACTTTCATAAGCCATAAAATGAGCGTTCTTCCTACTTCCACTAGTGCTACAACCAGCACTGCAGCTGTAATGAATGAGTAGGAAAGTATATAGATAGGCTTGCGTTGTTATTATTAGGGTATTTTTTAATAGAGGAATATTTCACTTTCTCTGTTCATAGGAACAACATGAATTTGTGTATGAGGCAGAAATAATGCGGTGAGATTCGAATGTCACTATCTGCTGGAAGACGGTGTCCCCTTTTAGTCAGTGTCAGTGGCGGAGTCTGCTGTTCTCCCTCCACTGAGACTGACCATCAGATGCAAGCACCATCAGCCTAGTAAAATAAAAAGTAAATGATTTAAATGTATGCTCATTCAGCTGTGCCTCAAATAATATAACAACTAATCTATTACCTGTGTGATCATATAGCCTACCTAAAATTTGAAATCTAATTTTAAAACAATGCATTGGCAGGCAATTCAAGCAAAGCCAATATGCAGAGATAATGTATTGGGCCTATAGCCTACTGCACAAACCTCATTGCTACAGCACTGTTTTTAATAGGTTAATGTTGCATACGCTTAAGTTTTTTTACGTCATGTTCCAAAAAAATCTGAGCGGTAGATCTCAGATTGCATTTTGACTCAGAAAGTGATCTTGACACAAAAGGCTGGTGATCACTGGTCTAACCTGTAGGCTGGAGTGTGAAGGAGGCTGTATAAACGCCTCTGTCGCTCCAGGTCTGACACGTGTAGTCAATGTAAAAGTCTTCCTCTTCCACCTCCAAGAAATTCAACTGACGCTCAATCCACACACCCTTCTTCTCTTCTTCTCTCCACTCGCTGGTTGGGGGGGAGAGAGGGAGAGAAGATGTAAAACGTTTCCACCCGTGAACAAATAATCCATCCATGTCCGCAATTGAATTGACATRAACCCGGTTTCCATCCAACCATTTCATGACGCATAAAAAAAGTTACAACAGGGCTGATGGAAACAAGAAATCAAAGTCGGCTCAATTTCATAAATGTCGACAGACAATTGGTTCGTTTGACATGGTGGGATCGTTTTGTCTGTCAAATTAATTATGCAAGAAAGGCCGGTGGAAACAGATTATGTGCTAATATTTATATAATAACAATCATATGGAAGTAAACTTGGAATCACACGAGTATATGTTATGTTGTAGGCCTACCACCACAATGTGGAAAAGCTGTCACACCCTGATCTGTTTCACCTGTCTTTGTAATTGTCTCCACCCCCCTCCAGGTGTCGCACATCTTCCCCATTATCCCCTGTGTATTTATACCTGTATTCTCTGTCTGTTGCCAGTTCGTCTTGTTTGTCAAGCTTACCAGCGTTTGTCCTGTCAGCTCCTGTTTTTTTTCCCCAGCCTCTCTTTTTCTCGCCCTCATAGTTTTTGACCCTTGCCTGTCCTGACCCTGAACCAGCCCGCCTGACCACTCTCCCTGCCCCTGACACTGAGCCTGCCTGCCCCCCTGTACCTTTGCCTCTGTTGCTGTAATAAACATTGTTACTTCGACACGGTCTGCATCTGGGTCTTACCTTATCCTGATAAAAACATGGAAAGCAGTGGTGTGTATTCATGGATGCCAAGGAAAACCATGTTTCCCCAAATATTTGACCAATAAAAAAAATCGAATTATCAATTATTCGTCTTCGTCTGTGTTTTTATAATTTTCTGTTAAATTCCCAAGTGGCTGAATCTCATCGGAGAAATCATCCAAGCGAGGGAAACGCGCTCCTCTGTCTCAGTATGTGTAGCCCATGTATCTGATGCTGTCTGGACCAAAAGAGTATAACATGTTGCCGCCGTAGCATTCGATTGATTGATGCATTTGGCCTCCCTTGGTAAAATAAATAAAATAATTAGCAATCCGAATTCAGCTGAGCAAATCATAGCGCATGCGCCCGGCCCGCTACAAGTAGTCGCTAGAGTGCGATGGGTCAAGGACATCCCAGCCTGCCAAACCCAGGCGACGCTGGGCCAATTGTGCGCCGCCTCATGGGTCTCCCGGTCATGGCCGGCTGCGACACAGCCTGGGATCTAACCCGGGTCTGTAGTGACGCCTCAAGCACTGCGATGCAGTGCCTTAGACCGCTGTGCCACTTGGTAGCCGAGAACTCACTCTCTTATTGGTCTATTAACTAATTTACCGCCTGGTGATGACACCAGGCAGGCGAAAACTCCATACCACCAAAACAGGCTGAAATTTCAGGTGGTCTTTTCAAACAGCTCTTACACTAAAGGGGCATTATCATAATTTGCTTGGCTGCCAATTATCAAATAAAATGATTTTGCTATTATTTATATCTCATCATATAACCTGTCTACTTTATCAGCAAACTGTTGTCTAGAGAGTATGTGCCAAAACCAGATTGGAAAAGTTAGCTATATATCGCAACAGTTTTTTTGATAAAACCATCGGTAGAGTTGAAAATGCGATGGAAACCCATTTCATATATATTTTTTATTTGGTACATGGGAACTTAACCGCAAAAGTGTTTTTCTGTGCATATTGTTTTTATGCAGATTTTTTTATATTTGCATGATTATATGTCACTAATTGAATGGAAATCTAGCTTTAGACTGTTTGTATTCAGGGATATGGATCCCATCTTGATCTTAATGGTATATCCTTGATACGATACCAACAGATTTTATACTATACAGTAGAACATCCATCTGGATGACACAGAATACAGGTATATAGAAGTATTACAGTATGTGTTGTGATGCTGCTGTCTCAACCTACCTTTGTGATTCCTGAAAGACGCGCTCTGAGACATTTTCGGGAATAAAGTCATCTCTAGCTGTCCAAAACAAATCCGCGCATTGTCCCCCCACACTCAGCACAAACACCCGACACATCTTACTGAAGGAAGAGCCTAGGGGGCAAACATTGAATTCTTTGTAAAGTTCATACATTAAATAATGTGTACAAAGGACCCAACTAGTTGKATATAGACTGAGTGTACAAAATATTAAGAACACCTGCTCTTTCCATGACATAGCCTGACCAGGTGAATCCAAGTGAAAGCTATGATCCTTATTGATATCTCCTGTTAAATCCACTTCAATCAGTGTAGATGAAGGGGAGGAGACAGGTTAAATAACTATTTTCAAGCCCTGAGACAATTGAGACATTGATTGTGTATGTGTGCCATTCAGAGGGTGAATGGGCAAGACAAAAGATTTAAGTGCCTTTGATCAGGGGGATCGTGTGTATCAAGAATGGTCCACCACCCAAAGGACATCCAACCAACTTGACACAACTGTGCGAATCATTGGAGTCAACATGGGCCAGCATCCCTATGGAACACTTGCGACAACTTTTAGAGTCTATGCCCCTACGAATTGAGGCTGTTCTGAGGGCAAAATGTTGGAGGTGCAACTCAATATTAGGGAGGTGTTCCTCATGTTTTGTACACTCAGTGTAATTATGTAAACTTTGTGTAAACTCTTGTCTGTATTCTGTCTCTAAATGTTGTCTATCACTAGCAGCACCGCATCATCAAGTAAAATTCGGAGTATATGTTAATGTACTTGTCAAATAAAGGTGATTCTGATATAGAAGTCATACAGATATAGTAGGAGCATGCACATGCACATGCACACACACACACACACACAGTACATGTTCCATAGTGTCTTACCCAAATCTGCTTTGATTATCTTATTAGCAGGTTCAACCACTTTGGGGACAAGGCAATAGTCCTCTGAAATTATGACAATGATTCATAAACATTATAAACAGACACAAAAATATGCAGTCACCTGACCCTATAGAAAACAACCACTTCTAAGCTCTGAGCAAAGCAGCCTGTATGAAATCATGAAGTTGCCCATAACCCCGTATACAGGGTCAGATATCTATGTAATGGCTAGGTTAAGGATTGTGGGTATATGGTAATAATCTGATCCCAGATCTGTGGTTAGGTGCAACTTCTATGAGCTGTGCCAACAGTACTCACTTTTCACCGTACCCACAAAGGTCTCTGAAATCCTGCCGCTGAGCCCTTCCAGGTCAAAGGTCATGGTGCAAGTGTAGAACCCATGGTCTTCAGGGCTAACTTGAGCTACTAAGAGTCTCTGGCCATCACTGACATAGGTAAACCTGTCCCACAATGGGTCATCTTCCACAATGCGTTCGCATCCCTGAAAGATTTCAAGTAGAAATGCACACTGAAAGGTAATGGAAATGGAATACGGCTCATGGGTCTTTCTTGAAAATACGGTGGCATTTGCATCCCCATGAAAAACACTTTAAAATGACAAATAGTTAGTTACACCACATCATACATGTTTTTGTTTATTGAACTGTTCATCAATAATAAACCATAATGCAAGTCATTTATACTGCAAAAACGTTGTTTATGCATTGTTTAAAGTACTTAGGGTAAGCAAATTGTCTCGTCCCAGTAGTGGTTTCTAGTGATATATTTTGGGGATTTAGAGATATCTATTATTTTGAATTCTAGAAAGTGAATAAAGGTTTTTCATATATTGAATAGATCAAAAAAAGTATATTAAAACGCATTTTTTATATAGTATAATGTGTGTCCCTAAGTTTTATGTCATTGGAGTTAACGCCTTGAAAATCACTCATTACAATGATATACAGTACATAAAGGACCTTGAGCATTCCCTCCAGTGGCTGTTATTTGGGGAAGGGTCTATATTAAAGAAAATTATTAGCTAATCACACCCTTTTAGTATGTGATACATTTGAGGATTGCATAGGAAAACTGTGTCTAAATACAATGTGTAATTGTTGTTACTCAACTTCAATGAAGGGAAATTTAATTGTAAGCAAAATTATTAATCATATCAAATTTGAAATAATTTTTTTAAAGGGTTAAGGACCTTAGATTTGAGCATCTGTGGCCTCCATTTCAGAAAATCCTCAATAACCAAACATTTGTAATTGGTTTTACTATCATTGGTGTTACTAGTCCTACTGGTGGCACAAAGTTATCATAATGATAAAACATTTTAAGTCATCACGCTGCCATATTAGTTGATTTAGAATGGGAAGATGTACCAAAATACATTTAAACATTTAACATTTTTTGAACTTTAGAATTTTTGGGTCAAAATTCAAGAATTACCCTAGTAATACTAAATATACAATATTACAGTTAAGATAATGTCTTACCCAAGAAGACCTACAGTAAGCCTTCTATGAGAATAATTTGATGTAAATGTGTTAGAACAATGTAAAAAGTGTATATTTGATGGAACATTCTCTCACATGTAGTCACCCTACATTCCTATAGCTTTAAAGATAAATGAAGAATACAAAGAGACAAACTTTCCATCACTGTCAGGCCTCCTGGTTCCCCTCAACATTCTCCCTCCCATCTGTTTACCATATAGGACTCACCTTGTACCACTGGATGGAGTAATTGTCCACTTTCCTGATCTGGTCACTCAATGGGCAGGACAGGAAAGCGCTGGCTGTATTGGTCAGGACCTGTTCAACCTCATTCTGTGGTCGACCGCATTCTTCTGGGTTGTTCTGGTTCACAATCAGTAAGGTAGCCTGCTTGTAGCACTGGGAGGGAGTTCTGTTCATCCAAGATAGCAGGCAATATTTACAGCACTGTACTACTGGGTACTGTACCACACACACACACACACACACACACACACACACACACACACACACACACACACACAAAAGTATGTGGACACCCCTTCAAATTAGTGGATTCGGCTATTTCCGCCACACCCATTGTTGACAGGTGTATAAAATCGAGCACACAGCCATGCAATTTCCACAGACAAACATTGGCAGTAAAATAGCCTTACTAAAGAGCTCAGTGACTTTCAATGTGGCACCATCATAAGATTCCAACAAGTCAGTTTGTGGAAATGTCTAGGAGCAACAACGGCTCAGCCGCGAATTAGTCGGCCAGACAAGCTCACAGAACGGTACCGCGGAGTGCTGAAGCTCGTAAATCGTCTGTCTTCGGTTGCAACACTCACTACCGATTGCCAAACTGCCTCTGGAAGCAATGTCAGCACAATAACTGTTTGTCGGTGTCACACCCTGATCTGTTTCACCTGTCTTGTGCCTGTCTCCACGCCGCACCAGGAGTCTCCTATTCTTCCCCATTATCCCCTGTGTATTTATACATGTGGTTTCTGTTTGTCTGTTCGTGTTGTTTTGTCAGGTCTTAGCAGCGTGTTTTCCGTTTCTCAAGTTCTTGTTTTCTAGTCTTCCCGGTTCTGACTTTTCYGCCTGTCCTGAGCCTGCCTGACGTTTTGTCCTTGATTGACTCTGCCTTGGATTACGAACCTCTGCCTGCCCTTTGCCTGCCCCTTAGTTTGGTTCTCAGAATATTTATTATAACAATCTGCCTCCTGTGTCTGCCTCTGGGTCATATCCTGAGTCGTGATAGTTGGGAGCTTCATGAAATGCAGCCTAAATTCACTATATGCAATGCCAAGCGTCGCTGGAGTGGTGTAAAACTTGCCGCCATCGGACTCTGGAGCAGTGGAAACGCATTCTCTGAAGTGATGAATCACTCTTCACCATCTGGCAGTCAGACGGACGAATCTGGGTTTGGCAGATGCCAGGATAACGCTACATGCCCCAATGTAGTGCCAACGGTAAAGTTTGGTGGAGGAGAAATAATGGTCTGGGGCTGTTTTTCATGGTTCGGGCTAGGCCCCTTAGTTCCAGTGAAGGGAAATCTTAACGCTACAGGATACAATGCCATTCTAGATGATTCTGTGCTTCCAACTTTGTGGCAACAGTTTGGGGAAGGCTCTTTCCTGTTTCAGAATGACAATGCCCCCGTGCAGAAAGCGAGGTCCATACAGAAATGGTTTGTCGAGATCGGTGTGGAAGAACTTGACTGGCCTGCACAGCGCCCTGACCTCAACCCCATCGGACACCATTGGGATGAATTGGAACGCCGATGGTGAGCCAGGCCTAATCACCCAACATCAGTGCTGACCTCACTAATGCTCTTGTGGCTGAATGGAAGCAAGTCCCCGCAGCAATGTTCTAACATCTAGTGGAAAGCCTTCCCAGAAGAGTAGAGGCTGTTATAGCAGAAAAGGGGGGGACGAACTCCATATTAATGCCCATGATTTTGGAATGAGATGTTTGACCAGCACGTGTCCACATACTTTTGGTAATGTAGTGTATATATCCTACCTCACAACACAGACATAGTCCCCAGCATCGTCCATCTCGATGTTAAACATCCACAGTGTCTTCCCCTGCACCAATGTTTTTCCCGTCTCGCTGGTCAGCTTTCTCCCAGTTCTTGGGTCGTACCATGAGATGTTATAGGGGACGGTGTCATAGTTGAACACGTTGGGGGCCAACAGGGTGGATGTCAACATGGCGGCATCACCCGGGACTGAAAAGACCCGCTCAAACTCTCGTCCATAGTCCTTACAGAGCTCTGTACACAAAGAGTACATAGAGTGAAGACAAACATGCGGCACAGAGACTATTTGAGCCCCCCCTTGTAGAATGTGGATGCGCACACAATGAATGTGGTTTTGTAAATTATGCAATTATTATACTGTGTGTCATGTAAGTATAGATTTTGTACAGAGAGGGTCTCATCAAAAATATCTGTGCTTAAAACCTTTTATAACAGGGTTCTGCCCCCTCCCCCGGGTGCTCGTTTTGTATTTTGCMCTAGCACTACACAGCTAATTCAAATAATCTAAGGTTGATGGTGAGGTGGTTATTTGAATCAGCCGTGTAGTGCTTGGGCAAAAACCAAAACGTGCACCCATAGCGGGCCCCATCACCAAGTTTGGGAGTACCTGTTTTAGCACACCAATAAAAGTGCACACAGATACTATATTTGCACGGCCGCTGTATCAAAGACTAATTCCATCAACGCCCACCAGAGGTCAAAGTTGAGTTATCCCGAAGTGAAGGGCCATGTTTCAGATTATAGTTAGGGCTGTTAAATTGAATTGAGCCAGTTTTGGTAATTCAAACCATGCTTCTAGCTGTCCTCATAACTACTGCTTGATTGATTGATTAATGGCTGACTGGAAGTCTTTGGTGAAGTGTGTCCTACCTACCTCCTACAGCCTTGGAGCTGCCAGTGAGACAGAGGAGTGAGAAGAGGAAGTTCTGCAACATCTGACTCCAATCCATAGCTGAAACAGAGAGACACAGGGAACAGTCATTACCAAAGCAACAGTGAACAATAAGCTCAAACAAACTAACAGAATCCAACAGGACACATCATAACACTGGTCAAAAAAAGTGAAATGATCACACACAAAAAAGTATCATTCCGCTTCCCGACCTTCCACTGAATACCTCACTTGTCAACTGAATCTCCTACACAAACACGCCACAGGCAATCTGGGGCAGGCCTTTATGGAAAACGAATCATATTTGACTACAGGAGTCACCACGGTAAGGCAGGCAGGCAGGATAATACCTCATGCCTAGAGGAGGGACAGACACATTCCCCAGTCCACCACAGGAAGACTGGCTGACTAACTGACTGGGGACGTCTCCAGGGCTCTGCCGGTAACTGAATGAGTAAAGCTAAGACATAAAATAACAAAAACCAAGAGAGAAAATGATCAGCAGGGGTCAGCAACCCCCACCCTGGAGTGTTACCCTGCAGCACCTGATTTTACTAGCTGCTCAATAGGACGTTGATTAGTTGAATCATGTGTGTTATAGCAGTGTTAAAGCAAAATCCTGCATTCCCAGTAGCTGTCCAGGAGAATGGTTGGCCAGCCCTGGAGTGATGATAGTGTGTGGCCTAAGAGTCATGAGGTCAGTCAGGGTTATGAAAGCTTAACTGCCTGATCCCAGCTGGTCTAGATTGACTCACTACATGACTTGACTATATAGTACATTTCAATCCCCTTCTATAACACAAGCTTGACACTTTGTTAAAACCTCTCTGGGATATGTGGGACGCTAGCGTCCCAACTGGCCACCATCCAGTGAAAATGCAGAGCGCCAAATTCCAATAAATTACTATAAAAATTCAACTTTGATGAAATCACATATTCAATATACCAAATTAAAGCTACACTTGTTGTGAATCCATCCAACGTGTCAGATTACAAAAAGGCTTTACGGCGAAAGCAAACGATGCTATTATCTGAGAATAGCACCCAAGCAAACAAACACAGACCATCATATTTCAACCCTCCCGGCGCGACACAAAACGCAGAAATAAAGATAGAATTCATGCCTTACCTTTGACGAGGTTCTTCTGTTGGCACTCCAATATTTCCCATAAACATCACAAATGGTCCTTTTGTTCGATTAATTACTTCGATATAACGTAAACTCACCCCATTCCGTACAAATGTGCGCAACCGCAACATTCAAACGAGGCTACAAAGAAAACTAATGGGACTGTAGCGACTGTGTTGACTTCAAAATCGGGGGTGTGAACTAGGTTTCTATTCAAGCGTTGATCGACATGGTAATGGTTCTATGGTATTGGAGAAAAGTTGAAAAAACGGACCCTCCKTTACATCGTGACGTGTCATGTCGTAACGTACAGCACGCATAAAGCAACTATTTCTGTCTTACAATCTCTCTCCACCAGGTGTAGCACTTCTCTCATCGTTTAAAAACAAGAAATGGACAGTGACGGGGGTAAGGGGGGATACCTAGTAATTTTTTGCATCATCATTGCAAGCCATCATCATTCTCAAAGCCGCTGTTTACTTCTAAGATCACTTTAGCACCGCCCTAAAAACCCGATTCAAATTCGACACAAACCTTCAAATAGGTATGTAATGACACATTATATAAACTCTTTATAGTGTTTTATTTACATTTTAGAGGCGATAAGGTGATAAGTTGGACAGATCGAGTGAAAAAAAGCTATTTTCCCACACAACATCTATCCTTCTCACTATCACTCATTAGTTTCGATTCCCCACCCGCCATTTTTAAAAAGACCCGACGGGGCTCATTGCCTGCTTGAATTATGCAGAAACGGGCAGCGTTTAGGTCATGTAATTGATTCTGTTGGAAGGGGGAGAAATTGTGCTTTACAATGGTATTGACATTACAGTTGATCTGGAAGTATTACGTTTTTGGGGCGCTAAAATAAGGTCAATTGTACGGACCAAGGCGATGTACGAGTTTACGTGAGTTATCCAAAATGTAAATTTATTTGGCGCGTTTGATACAGAAAAACACCGGTTCCAACTTGCGCAACTTGACTACAAAATATCTCAAAAGTTACCTGTAAGCTTTGTCCAAACATTTTTCCAAACAAACTACTTTTGTAATACAACTTTAGGTCTTTTTTAACGTAAATAATCAATAAAATTGAAGACGGGATGATCTGTGTTCAATACCGGAGGAAAACAACATGTAGCGAGCCTCTGTGTAACGCGCCTCTAACAAAGAGTAAACTTCCCTCGAGCCTCATTCTGAACAGTGTTACTTCTTCATTTCTCAAAGGAAAAACTTCAACCAATTTCTAAAGACTGATGACATCCAGTGGAAGCGATAGGAACTGCAAGATGGTCCCTTAGAAATCTGGATTCCCAATGAAATCTCATTGAAAAGAGAGTGACCTCAAAAAATTATAATTCTGAATGGTTTGTCCACGGGGTTTCGCCTGCCAAATACGTTCTGTTAAAGTCACAGACATGATTCAAACAGTTTTAGAAAATTCAGAGTGTTTTCTATCCAAATCAAAAATACTTATTTTCCACCATAATTTGCAAATAAATTCATAAAAAATCCTACAATGTGATTTTCTGGATTTTTCCCCCTCGTTTTGTCTGTCATAGTTGAAGTGTACCTATGATGAAAATTACAGGCCTCTCTCATCTTTTTAAGTGGGAGAACTTGCACAATTGGCGACTGACTAAATACTTTTTTACCCCACTGTATATCCACTTGTAATGTGATATCATATGTAAATTCTGCAACTAAAGGAATTAGTTTGGGAATAAAAACAATTTTTTTTTGCCAACTTTTAAACTACATAAATCCAATGACATGGTGCCATTTTTGGTTGATTTCACATTGAATTCATGCTAGTTGGCAACTCAACCAAATATAAATCAAAACTAGACGTTGAACTGACATCTTTGCCCAATGGGATGTGATTGTGTCTCAATGTAATCAAGGTATGAAATTATAGTTATTTTCAAATATAATCTCTTTTTGGGCTTAGTTTGGGTCAATTTGCATTGTACAAATTACTATAATTATGTTCCGGCCCCCCGACCATCCTCTCCAAGAAAAACCTGCCTGCGGCTGAATCTAGTTGCCCACCCCTGCACTACAGGATGTGGAAACAAGAGTGGTAGTAGGTGCCTGAATCTGATTGGCGGGGTGTCAACCACAATGATTGGTGGTGCCATACAGGAAGTGCTCTCTCTGCCCTATCTACCTCTCAGCACAACCACAGGAAAACACACTAATAGAGATCTTACAGCTAACTGATAGAAAGATATAAATAGCAAAAGGTGTACACAGACTGAGAATGAAAATGAATTGTGCAACAAACAGAGAGAAATAGGATTGATAAAAGTTATCAGGTTAGATTAGTATCAAAGAAAAAAGAGGAGTTCCAGTATTCCAGTACACCTAGTGTAGAGAGAGGAAATACAACTGAAAACATGTTGAAGTAGAACCACCTAGCAGTCTTGGTTTTGTAAAAAACGGGGATAGAATGAGAAATGTATAAAAATCAAAACATGGGAAATAAAATCAAAAGACAGGAAAAGTCTAATTCAGAGATCGACTTGATTCAGCCGCAGGACGATTTTTTTCTTGAGCGAATAGTTGGGGGGCTGGAACATAATTCAGCAATAAGGCCCGAGGGTGTGTGCTATATGGCCAATATAACACGGCTAAGGGCTGTTCTTATGCACGAAACAACGAAGTGCCTGGATAGAGCCCTTAGCCGTGGTATATTGGCCATACACTACTAACCCGAGGTGCCTTATTGCTATTATAAACTGGTTACCAACATAATTACAGCAGTACAAATAAATGTTTTGTCATACCCGTGGTATACGGATTGATATGCCACGGCTGTCAGCCAATCAGCATTCAGGGCTCAAACCACCCAGTGTGTCACGACTTCCGCCGAAGTCGGCTCCTCTCCTTGTTCAGGCGGCGTTCGGCGGTCGACGTCACCGGCTTTCTAGCCATCGCCTCTCCATTTTTGTATCCATTTGTTTTGTCTTGTTCCCTGCACACCTGGTTTTCATTCCCCAATCAATGTACATGTATTTATTCCTCTGTTCCCCATCATGTATTTGTGTACGATAGTTTGTGTTACGTGTGTATTGTTGACGCGCCAGACTGGCTTGTTTTTTCCGTGTTATTTTTTCACAAAGATGTTTATTGTAAAACATCATTCTTGTGACTGTTTTGCGCATTTTGCACTTTTGCCTAAATAAAGTGTGCGCCTGTTCACAGATCTCTGCTCTCCTGCACCTGACTTCGCTACCGGTACGCACACATTCTGACACAGTGTATAATTACTGCATATTGACTGCAAGAAGCCCTTAACAGATCTAGTGTTTGACTAAAACATAATTATTTCTAACCTTGCTTACATTTGTATACGATCACTTGTCTCTCTAGTATGTGTGGGAATACTTGGGAAGAGATTTCTTGAATTAAAATCACTTGGAGCTCATTTCCTGGTGTTTTTACAGTCTTTTATGTAATTGTATTTTTTCTATTTTTTGAAAACTTAGGGGGCCGAATAAAACCACTCGTGGGCCAAATTCGGCCTGCGGCTGCCAGTTGGGGAACCCTGGTCAAGTTGATTTAATAAAGATCCAAATGAGAGAAATTGACAGAGCTAGTTCTAGAGCCTGGAGTGGGAAGAGGAGAAGGAGGAGGAGGGGGTAAAGACAGTGCTGGCTGGGACAGGCGCAGACAGAGAGGAGCGTGGGAAGAGAGAGGATAGGACTAGGCGTAGGAGGGACATGCAGGATACAGGGGCCAAGGGCTGTGACTCACTAACCATCAGAAACCTTGTCTGAACAAGTTCTGTCTTGTTTTGCTTCTTTATTTGACTGAAGGTGTTTGGTTCCACTACGGATCAAGACATATCCAGTTGTAGACTCAACTTTCATGGCCATTTCCAACCCCTCCAAAAACACCCACTGTTGTGTTCGGTAGGACATAGCGTAACATAATGTTTTGCAACAGACAACAAAAATGTGTGTTATTTTTGGGCAAGATCAGGTAATAACTGCTAATGCATTTTTTTTTTTAAAGATCCTACTGAACAAGTCCCAGGTGTAGAACAGAACATGCCTACATGGTAAAACGTACCTGCTGTGGTGTTGCAAGAGCCCCTAACTGAACACATTTATGAAATGTGTGATTACATAACGACAAACGGTCATTGCAGGGCTATTTAGTTTAGTTAACTCTGGGTACACAGTAAGTGGTGCTGTTTGTCCAAACAGACACAACATAGTTGGACTTTTACCGTCCGTTTTTGGGGTCAAAGTTACGAGAAATGTCAACAAAAAAGGGAGCATGAACCCTCTTGCATCTGCCAGAGTACCAAAACTCTACACAGCATGTGTACGTAACCACTACACAACCTCTACACAACACACATACAGAAAAACGACACAACATCTGTAGACAGCCTCTACACAACATGTGTACACAACCTTTAAACAACATATAAACAATCTATACACAACACCTGTAAACAACACCCTCGTGATCTACTCTTAAAATGTTAACCAAAACTGGGTTTCTAGAGACAACTACAGCATATGTGAAGGATTGTGTTGCATGAAGAGTGTTTATGAATACTGTAGTGTATGAAGATATTGTACTAGCTGTGATTTAAAACTGTCACCAGAGGGCAATGTCTCAGTTGCCTGTGAGTCATTCTAGATAACCTAAAAGATTAAGCAGTTTGCAGATGAAATGTTTGCTCAGAAATAGGAGCAAGTATGCTGACGTGTATTTGATCAGACATGAATAGGCTAATCTAAAAGGTTGTCATTCTACTGTGACAAAAGGCTCATTGAGAATAATTATACTGTGACCAGAACATACCTGCAAAGAATCTACAGCCGCGACATACGCATTGGCTTGTTCACATTGGGCACACGCCCTGCTACAAGGTGTGGATCATTGACAGCAAGCACTCTCACCTACAGTATGTTTACTGTACCTCACTGTGTTGTTTCAATGTATCTGGGGGTAAACACAGATTTTTTTGAGAGAGAGATTCGTCTTCATGTATCAACCATTATCATGATTGGATCAGAGAGACAGAAGGGTCACGTGGGAATATTCAGATATTGAGATGATGGAAGTCAACTCAATGTGACAGACTGTCAGAAGCTTGGTGATCACTCCMAATGGCCTTTATATCCCAAAGAAATGGCCAGTTAACGTCTTCAGTTCTAGTGGTTAGAGCGTTGGGCCAGTAACCGAAAGGTTGCTGGATCGAATCCCCGAGCTGACAAGGTAAAAATCTGACGTTCTGCCCCTGAGCAAGGCAGTCAACCCACTGTTCTCCAGGCGTCGAAGACGTGGATGTTGTTTTAAGGCAGCCCCCCACACCTCTCTGATTCAGAGGGGTTGGGTTAAATGTGGAAGACACATTTCAGTTGAATACATTCAGTTGGACAACTGACTAGGTATCCCCCTTTCACTTACTACAGTAACGATGTCTGCCTATTGAAATGGATGGTGGGAAAGCTCTCTGGTGAGACGAGTACAGTTATAATCATTTCATTAGTGGACGATCACCAGATCTGGCAGAGGTGAAAGTGAATGGAGATTTCTCTCCCACACTGGCTTAATATAATTACGCATATCTGACATCTCACAATAAATCTGATAAATTACGTTAGAGATGTGATTGACTAAAACAATGAGCAGATTTAGTCTGGGGGGAAAGCACAGCAGACTACAAAACAAGAAAAAACACAACTCACAAAACAACATCAAGAAGAACATCAACACGTTGCAAAAGGTACAACAAAAAAGTAAACTAACTGATTGAATCCTAGTCAACACTATACTCCTAGGTCAACCACACACACCACTAGACAATTCCAGAAATTCCACTCCTGGGGTTGACAGTTAAAGCAGGTTTTAGCAGGTTGCTCATCAGATCATCAAACAAGGCCACAACTTTGCACGAGTGCATGGAACACGTGCATGGCCCATGCTTCTTACTCCATGAACATACAAAGCACAAACTAGCAACCACTAACACATTCTTAGCACTATAGCAAAGCACATGGTAAGATAAGGCTAATATTTCTGTCACTTGCACACAGAGCACAAATGCCTGATTGAAAAATTAATTTGTGGAGGGTGTCCACGCCTTCTGAACAATGCTCTCCAAGCAAAATAATGACACCAGGAAGCGTGCTGTTTGTGGTAAGAGTTACAACATCATGAGGGAGTTCCTCAAATCCTGAAATCTTAAAGAATATTAATCTTGCAAGAAACAAATGGTTCAAGTTATATTCTGTAGTTATCACTAGTTTACCTATGCAGGATAATTTAGTAGCATTCTTTTTTTTACATATGACGCTTCAGTCACAAAAACAATGTGAATGTCCTCACCTATCCACACTGCAGGGATCCACACAGGACCGGTTGCAAAAGAGTGTGTTCTCTTTAGGAGTCCAGCCTAGAGAGGAAGCCTGACTCGACCTCAGCAGGAGGTCCTGGGATGAAGCTCAACCAATGATAACACAGTAGCTGCATCACATGGACTACAAATTAATTTTGAACCATTAGAGGGCCTCTAGGCAGAGCTGCATGCTGGGGACTAGGTAAAAAGCTAGTGCAGTTGAGTGACCACAAGTGGCCCAACCGTGGAGTTGCTTCTTGGTAGCCAGGTGAGCCTTATGACATAGCTAATGGACCATTTTAAAATCCATAATGTTTTACTCTTAGTGCCTTGCAAAACTATTCAGACCCCTTGGATCACAAAGTGGGACAAAAATGTATTTAATTGTCATTTTTTTGTCAATCTATACAAAATACTCTATAATGTCAAAGTGGAATATTAAAAAAAAATAAAAAATCTACAAAATTCATAACTAAAATATAGTCATTGCATAACTATTCAGCCCCTTTGTTGAGCCAAGCCTAAATTAGTTCAGGAGTCAAATTTGGCTCAACAAATCACATAATAAATTACATGGACTCACTCTGTGTGAAATAATAGGGGTTGATATACAACATCTCTAAGGCCTCTCAGTCAAGTATTGAATTTCAAGCACAGATTCAACTGCAAAGACCAGGGAGCTTTTCGAAAGCCTCATAAAGAAGGGCAGTGATTGGTAGATGGGTAACAATAACAAATCAGACATTGAATATCTCTTTAAGCATGGTGAAGTTTAATAATTACAGTATGCTGTGGGTTACAGTGCCTTCAGAAAGTATTCACACCCCTTGACTTTTTCCACATTTTGTTGTGTTACATACAGCCTGRATTTAAAATGGATTAAACTGAGATTTAGGTCACTGGCCTACACACAATACCCCATAATGTCAAAGTGAATCATGTTTTTAGACATCTTTACAAATGTATAAAAAATGGAAAGCTGAAATATCTTGAGTCAATAACTATTCAACCTCTTTGTTATGGCAAGCCTAAATAAGTTCAGGAGTAAAGATTTGCCTAACAGGTCACATAATAATTTGCATGGACTCACTGTGGCAATAATAGTGTTTAAGATCCTTTTTGAATGACTACCTCATCTCTGTACCCCACAGTGGTGGAAAAAGTACCCCATTTTCATACTTGAGTAAAAGTAAAGATACCTTAAAAGAAAATTACTCAAGTAAAAGTAAAAGTCACCCAGTAAAATACTACTTGAGTAAAAGTCTAAAAGTATTTGGTTTATATGTACTTAAGTATCAAAAGTAAAAGTATAAATAATTTAAAATATCTTATATTAAGCAAACCGGACAACACCATTTTCTTGTTTTTTAAATGTACAGATAGCCAGGGTCACAGTTCAACACTCAGACATAATTTACAAACGAAGCATTTGTGTTTATTGAGCGTGCCAGATCAGAGGCAGTAGGGATGACCAGGGATGTTCTCTTGATAAGTGCGTGAATTAGACCATTTTCCTGTTCTGCTAAGCATTCAAAATGTAATGAGTACTTTGGGTGTCAGGGAAAATGTAAGGAGTAAAAAGTACATTATTTTCATTAGAAATGTAGTGGAGTAAAAGAAAAAGTAATCAAAAATATAAATAGTTAAGTAAAGTACAGATACCCAAAAAAACTAGTTAAGCAGAGTACTTTACATCACTGGTACCCCACACATACAATCATCTGTAAGGACCCTCAGTCGAGCAGTGAACTTCAAACACAGTGTCACGTTCCTGACCTGTTTTCCTTTGTTTTGTATTTATTTTAGTTGGTCAGGGCGTGAGTTGGGTGGGTTGTCTATGGTTGATTTTCTATGTTGGGATTTTGTGTTCGGCCTGGTATGATTCTCAATCAGAGACAGCTGTCAATCGTTGTCCCTGATTGAGAATCATACTTAGGCAGCCAGGGTTTCACTTGTGTTTTGTGGGTGTTTGTTCCTGTGGAGGTTTTGTTGCCACACAGGACGGTTTCGGTTTTGTCACGTTGGTTGTTTTTTGTATTTTGAAGTGTTTTTGTTGACTTTCATTAAAAGAATGAACACTAACCACTCTGCGTTTTGGTCCACACCTTCTGTCAGCGAGGACAGCCGTAACACACAGATTCAACCACAAAGACCAGGGAGGTTTTCCAGTGCCTAGCAAAGAAGGGAACCTATTGTTAGACATTAAAGTAGACATTGAATATCCTTTTGAACATGGTGAAGTTATTAATTTCACTTTGGATGGTGTACCAATATACCCAATCACTACAATACACCCAGTCCTTCCTAACTCAGTTGCTGTAGAGGAAGGAAACCACAGGGATTTCACCATGAATTACAGAGTTTAATGGCTGTGATAGAAAACTGAGAATGGATCAACAACATTGTAGTTACTCCACAATACTAACCTAAATGACAGAGTGAAAAGAAGGAAGCCTGTACAGAATAAAAATACCACTCTTCATATTTTCAAGCATGGTGGTAGTTTCATCATGTTATGGGTATGCTTGTCATCGACAAGGACTAGGGAGTTCTTTTAGGATAAAAATAAAAGGAATAGGCCTCCCAAGTGGCGCAACGGTCTAAAGGCGTCACTACAGACTCACGTTCGATCCCAGGCTGTGTCACAGCCGGCCGTGACTGGGAGACCCATGAGGCGGCGCACAATTGGCTCAGCATGTCTGGGTTAGGGGAGGGTTTGGCCGGCTGGGATTTCCTTGTCCCATCGCACTCTAGCGACTCCTTGTGGTGGGCCGGGCGTCTGCAAGCTGACTTCAGTCGCCAGCTGGATGGTGTTTCCTCCGACACATTGGTGCAACTGGCTTTCGGGTTAAGCAAGCAATGTGTCAAGAAGCAGTGCGGCTTGGCAGGGTTGTGTTTCAGAGGATGCATGGCTCTCCACTTTCGCATCTCCMGAGTCCGTAGGGGAGTTGCAGCGATGAGACAAGACTGTAACTACCAATTGGATATCATTAAATTAGGGAGGAAAAGGAGGTAAAAGTGAAAAGAAAAAAAAAGGAATAGAGCTAAGCACAGGCAAAATCCTAGAGGAAAACCTGGCTCAGTCTGCTTTCCAACTGGAAGATGATTGCAAATCTCAGCAGGACAATAACCTAAAACAAACAAAAGGCCAAATATACAGTGGAGTTGCTTACCAAGACGACATTGAATGTTCATGAGTGGCCTAGTTACAGTTTTGACTTAAATCTTCTTGAAAAGCTATTGCAAGACTTGAAAATGGCTGTCTAGCAATGATCAACAACCAACTTAACAGAGCTTGAAGAATTTAAAAATGAATACTGTGAAAATATTGTACAATCCAGGTGTGCAAAGCTTTTAGAGACTTACCCAGAAAGACTGACAGCTGTAATCGCTGCCAAAGGTGATTCTAACATGTATTGATCAGATGCCTGATCCGAAAATGTGGTCGGAGGCTCCTTAGGGAGGGTGTGACTCAATTGTGGAGCCTCTAGAGGCATGCAGAGACCAATTCTCCATACAGCATCACCGTGCGCCTCCAAAATCGTGAAACAATGCGGAGGGCTCGGTATATCATTTCTCATTTCTCTGACTATCCACATTGACAACTGTCTCCGTGAGCGTTGGAGGGAAAGGGGAGGTAGGGTTGCATGTCCCATAACATCTGCTTCAGTGCCTTGCTCTCTTTATCAGACTGCATCACATCTCCAGGCATGTTCTAACCCTGAACCCATGCAGCTCGGCCGGACCCGTCTATCTCCAGAGGAGAGGCAGCGGCGTTTCAGTACTAGGAGCGGTCTATTGTGGCCAGGTTGGTCACCTGGTCTCCACTTGTTCCCTGTGTCCAGCAAAAGAGGGGGCTCAGCAGTAGTGGGGGATATACTGTTGAGCCAAATCTCCTGCCCATCATCTCCCAGACCCCTGCTTGAGGCCAACCTTGTGTGGCAGAGCCAGGATTTTCCTCTGCCTGCGCTCATCGATTCAGGCGCTGACGAGAGCTTTCTGGACCGAGGGGTTGTTAAGCAGTTGGTTTTGGACACAGTTTCACTCGCTTCACCTCTGGATGCCAACGCTCTCAATGGAAAGCTACTCTTCCGGGTTTTGGAGAGAACTGTTGCTGTTATCCTGCGTCTCTTTGGAAAGATCAGTTTCCACATAATCAACAGTCCTTACTCCCCTGGTTCTGGGTCATCCATGGTTAAAACTACACAACCCACAGATTGACTGATCCACTGGGAGGGTAACTACTTGGAGTACATTTTGTCATTCCAATTGTCTACATTCTGCCCTTCCACCTGCCTTGTCTGCACCCCAGTCCATTCCTCAACCTCCAGACCTGTCTTCTGTTCCTCCTGAGTATCACGGTCTAGCTCCTGTATTCAGTAAGCACCACACCCCATCTCTGCTGCCTCATCGGCCGTACGACTGTGCTATTGAGCTTCAGCCTGGAGCTCCTCTTCCTAGTAGCAGGTTGTTTAACCTCTCTCGCCCCGAGCAACAGGCCATGGAAGAATACATCCAGGACTCCCTGGCTGTCCGACATGTCAGGCCTTCCTCTCCAGTGGGAGCTGGGTTTATCTTTGTTAACAAAAAAGATGGGTCACTGAGGCCATGCATAGACTTCCGTGGGTTGAATAGTATCACTGTCAGGAACAAGTATCCCTTGCCTCTCATCAGTGCTGCTTTTGCCCCCCTCCATGGGGCCACAGTGTTTACTAAACTGGACCTCCGGAATGCTTACCACCTTGTCTGCATTAGAGAAGGGGACGAGTGGATAACGGCGTTCAACACATCACTTGGACATTGAGTATTTGGTCATGCCTTTTGGTCTCACTACCGCCCCTGCTGTTTTTCAGAGCCTGGTTAATGATGTCCTGAGGGATGTCATTGGGCGATTTTGTTTTTGTCTATGTGGATGACATTCTTATTTTTTCGAAGGGCCTTGAGGCTCACAAGCAACACGTCCACCAAGTTCTCCAAAGGCTGTTGAAGAATAAGCTGTTTGTTTGTTAAGGCGGAGAAATGTGAGTTTCATGTTTCCTGTGTCCTTCTTGGGTTACATTATTGCTCAAGGACAGCTACGAACGGACCCTGCCAAGGTTAGGGCAGTCACAGAGTGGCCTGTACCCGCTAATCTGAAGCAGTTACAGCGTTTCCTGGGGTTTGCCAATTTTTATAGACAGTTCATCCGTGACTACAGTCGTTTGGCAGCTCCTTTTACCTCCACTTCCACTCCATTCCACTGGTCCCCTGAAGCAGAGGCAGCGTTCCAGGAACTCAAGCACCGCTTCACTTCTGCTCCAATCCTTACCCAGCCAGACCCAGAACTCCAGTTCGTCCTTGAGGTGGACGCTTCCGACAACGGAGTAGGTGTAGTCCTGTCTCAATGTTCTCCCTTGGATCAGAAGCTCCATCCTTGTGCCTTCTTGTCCCACAAGCTCTCCCCTGCAGAGAGAAATTTTGGCATAGGTAACCGGGAACTTCTGGCTGTTAAGTTGGCTCTTGAGGAGTGGCATCACTGGTTAGAGGGTATGGTTCTTCCCTTCATTGTGTGGACGGATCACAAAAATCTAGCCTACATCCAGACCGCCAAACGCCTGAACTCTCCGCAGGCCAGGTGGACATTGTTTTTTGGAAGATTCAACTTCACACTCACTTATCACCCCGAATCTAAGAATACCAACCCTGACGCCCTCTCCCATCAGTTCACCGCTGACAACACAGGTTCCGAGCCAGAAACCATTATGCCTTCCTCCTGCATCGTTGCTGCTGTCTTCTGGGAGGTTGAGTCCCGTGTTCGTCAGGCTCAGCTGAACCAGCCTGATCCTAGAAAGGGTCCTTGTAAGGCAGTGTTTGTGCCAGATTCAGTTCGTTCTGATGTTCTTCAATGGGCCCATTCTACTCACCTCACCTGTCACCCTGGCATGAACCGGACTGTCGCCTTTCTGCGTCAGGGATTTTGGTGGCCCACCTTGGATAAAGATGCTTGGGAATTAATCTCAGCCTGCTCGGTCTGTGCCCAGAACAAAACCTCCACCAAACCTACATCTGGTCTGCTTTGCCCTCTTCCCATACCCAGTCGCCCCGGTCACATATAGCTCTGGACTTTGTCAATGGCCTTCCCCCATCGAATGGTAACTATTGTTGACCGATTTTCCAAAGCTGCTCACTTCATTCCCCTCTCCAAGCTTCCTCCTGGAGTGCTCAGCTACCCTAGCTGGAATATGCCCACAACACCCTCATCAGGTATATCACCCTTTGAGTGTGCTCTGGGTTACCAACCTCCCTTGTTCCCTGCCCAAGAGGTTGATGTAGCGGTGCCCTCAGTCCAGGACCACATGCGCCGTTGTCATTGCACCTGGAGGAGGGCCCGGGCTACTCTTCTTCGTTCCTCCGCCAGAAACCAATCCCAAGCTAACTGTCGTCGTGCTTCAGCCCCAGTCTACACTCCAGGCCAAAGGGTATGGCTTTCATCTAAGGACTTGCCCTTGAAAGTCGTTTCCAAAAAACTAGCTCCCCGTTTCATTGGCCCCATTGAGATTGTTCGTGTCATAAACCCCTCTGCGGTGCATCTGAAACTCCCAGACTCTCTCAAAATTTACCCCACCTTCCATGTGTCCTTAATTAAACCAGTCTGCTCCAGTCCCCTGTCCTCCTGCAGCTGCTCCTCCACCCTCTCGGCTCATCGACAACCATCCTGCCTACACCGTCCAGCGGCTTTTGGATGTGCGCCGTTGTGATTCCGGTTGCCAGTGTCTGGTGGACTGGGAGGGATATGGGCCTGAGGAGCGCAGCCGGGTGCCCCATCGTCACATTCTGGATCCCTCGTACAGGATTTTCATACCTCACACCCAGACAAGCCGGGTCGTGCGCCAGGTGGTTCCCGTGGGGGGGGGGGGGTACTGTCACATCCGCTCCAGCTACGCCCTCTGGTGTTCATCCGGTGTCTTCTTAACCTGCAGTTACTCCCCCAGTACACACTTCTCTGTCTCTCTGTGTGTGGAGACGGGTGTGCTGGAGTCAGAGCAAATCCCTTCCAGCTGCAACTCGTTCCATAATCAAGACCTCTACAAATACTCAGTCCTGCCACTTCCACTCTGCCAGATCGTAATCTCTGCTCAGTCAGTTATTATTCTAGCCATTTATGATTACTCAAGATCCTGTCACTCTGCTGTGCCTGTTTCCCTGCCTGACACCGTTTATCCTCTCATTGCAGTACCGCTCTGTCTCTGGGTCTTGTCTCCTGTTCCACATCTCACCACCCAACTACCTTGCTCTGGATTTTACTCACCACCTCTACCTTGGATTCCCCCCAGGACCTGTTCACCCTGTTCTACTCAGCCAACTCCACCTCAGTCTCCACATCTGGTTTTTCTGCAACACATCCGAGCTTCCCCGGATCTGCACTCCATATCTCTCTGTGTAACAATAAATGTCATCCCTGTTTCCTCATCTGAGTCTGCTCTTGGGTTCCCCGGTGTCGCTCCGGTTAACACACACACACTGTGGTAAGTACATGGGCGGGGGGAAATGCAACCACCAATTTTCCCTCATTCTCTTCCCTCATTTTGGTTTGATTTTTACATAGCATTGCTGTCCTCAAAGGAAATAGTCCAACCTAAATGTTATAAAACCAACACAAACAATTTCAACCAGCCACAGATAAGATACTACACAAATACATTGAAAACACTATACATGGACACACTATGTAACACCACCAGAAAAGAGAGTGACATATTGACTGATCTGTGCCACGGTATCCCTCCCTATCCGCCTGATACAGAGCGGAAAAGTTTGCATACCTGAAGTTTAGTTCTGGTTCCACGCCTTATCCGAACAGCTTGAAGTTCATGTCACATTCCTTTTCTATTAAACAGGTTTCTCCGTGTACTTTGTCTAGTAAACGACTGTAAAAACACCATCTTCAATTTTAACCTAAAGGCTATATTGAAGAATATACATTTAAAAAGCATCAGACATGCCCAAAAACATTGTTTTCCCAAAACAGAAGTTCTTCTGTAGTCTGGGGGTGTTTCTGGGCGAATGTGTTACAATTTCCTCTGGATCTTAGGAAACCTTTCTGCTCAAAAGCAAAGAATGCAGTGTTGTGCAACACGGCAGGGAGGGACTTGGAATCTGGCATGATTCCACCAAGAAGGGGAGACACACGCCTATCGGTGTGTTATTTGTTATATTGCTATTATAAAACTATAGGCACATAGAAAAGTACAGAGGGAGGGAGAAAGAACAATAGACAGAAAGCAGGGTAAATCTCATTCCATTCCTTCTTGCTGTAGAAAATTACCTCCAACTGTTAACCACAGCATGACTCAGGTCAGAATCTTTTGTGATTGACTTCACACAGAGAATGTATTGAGTGTGAGTCTCATCACCTTGTAATGTATCACCATCTAGTGGTATCTTAGCAAAGGTATATAATAAACTGGGTGGTTCGAGCCCTGAATGCTGATTGGCTGACAGCCATGGTATATCAGACCGTATACCACGGGTATGACAAAACAGGTATTTTTACTGCTGTAATTACGTTGGTAACCAGTTTATAATAGCAATAAGGCACCTCTGGGGTTTGTGATATATGGCCAATATACCACGGCTAAGGGCTGTGCCCAGGCACTCCGCGTTGCGTTGTGCTAAATAACAGCCCTTAGCTGTGGTATATTGGTCATATACCGCACCCCCTCGGGCCTTATTGCTTAACCATAACATGGTTGAAGGGGTCTCATTTCATTCCACCAAAAATAATGATACAAATATAATTATTGCCATATGTAGGCCTACATGCTAAAATATAATTTTGTGATACTTCTTACTACCTTGGAATCCCTGTGTGACTATTGCTGGTTCACGGGTCACTGATGAACAGGAGTGAATGCTCTTATAGCCTACCAGAACCTTCTGTCGTTGTCACCTCAGCTCCTTATTCTTTATCAGAAATGGATCATGTTCATATAAAAATATTTTATTTTTGATATTCATTAAAAAATATGTTTTAATAACAATAATACATTGTATACATTCTGTTTAAAGTAAGTCAACTTTTGTTTACACTGTGTAACAAATCAACAGAAAAATAGCCAGCGAGATCACTTGGGAGGTGTTTATGTGGAGCTAAAAGTGGAGCTAAAGGTGCTGTTCTGTCGAGCCAGGAAGTAGTCAGCCTTTCCTCTGGGTTTTAGGAGGAGGTAAAGGAAGACGGAGACCACAGTCAGGAAACAAACAGACCCTGCTACACCCATCATCAGCCATGTGGACCTGGGGTCTGAGAAAGGGAGAGAGCGAGTGAAACACACACACATTTCATGGCTTGCTTTGAGTTTCAATCACATAATCAATGGTACATTTAAGAAATAAGGTCTGAGGAGGTGTGGTATATGGCCAATATACCATGGCTAAGGGTTGCTCTTATGCACGACGAAACGCGGAGTGCATGGATACAGCCATTAGCCGTGCGTGGCGTATTGTCCATATACCACAAACTCCTGAGGTGCCTTATTGCTATATAAACTGGTTACCAACGTAATTAGAGCAGTAAACAAGTAATTTTGCGTCATACCTGTGGTATATTGTCTGATATACCACATGCTTTCAGTCAATCAACATCCAGGACCCAAATTGCCTGGTTTAAAATGATCAATATGTACAGGTTTAATGCATGTATCATATGTTAGTTGAGATGGGCCTACCTTCGACTCTGAACTGTGCAATGACCTCCTGTCTTCCTCCCTGGTTTTGAGTGACACACTTCAGCTCTGCCCTTGTATCCTCCTCACACAGCTTAATGATGTACAGATTCACCTCAACATAACAACCCCCAGCCACTGTGGTTACCCTGGTAACAAAGCAATAATCTTCATTGAGCTTGCTTGCACATTATATTTGTACACAATTAAAGAGACACATGCAATATGTATTACCTCCTCTGACTCAACAGAGCCCGCCCACCAAGGTTGGACGAATCCAATGAATGGCCGTCCACCAACCATGTGACCATTGTGGCGTCCGCTGATTGGCTCCCTGTGAAAACCTGGCAGGATATCTCCAAAACAGAGCCTGGGTGTGGTTAGATAGAGGTGGTACAGTTAGAATACTGAGGTAAGCCAAAATCAAAACATAGGTTTTCAAGGTAAACAGAGTATGCATATGTGTTTCACCAACCCAATGGACTTTCAAAGATTGTTCCATTGGCAGGGGACACAATCTTAGGGGACACAACTGCTGGGGCTAAAAAAGGAAAGAAACAGGCGTTAGACAAAGCCAGGACCAAGACTACTACACTAGCCTAAGCATAAGTATACGATCAACAACAAAAGGTGACACACACCAAAAAGCAATTTATGCTTTTGAAGGGGTGAATTGGTCAAAAATAGAAAGTCCTGTTATTGACATTTGTTTTCTGAGCCGCATAACGATAGATCCACTCACATTCCACAGTGCTGAGACCAGGATTAGGGGTTGGTGTTGTGGCTGGGTCAAAGATGGGCCTGGTGGTCTGAGTGTAGGGAACTGGGTCAGGTACTGGAGAGAGAGGTCCACAGAACACACCACCATTACAAAACATAGTAGACCAATACAGCCGCACATAAGTCAGGAGCATAGCAACTGTCAAAATGGTGGGTTAAAAATATTGAGCAAATGATGGGACAACTATGGAGAGGTATTCACAGGGTTCAGTCAGTGGGTTCTCAGATAAAGCCATAAAGCTGTTGTCGTGCTATGGTATTCCACCTTTTACATTGAGGTTAATGGTCCTGCTGACTGTGTACTGGAGGTTGTTGACGTGGACTCTAAGCTGACAGGTGTAGAGGCCCTGGTCTGCTGGCCTCACGTCTGAGATGAGGATCACGTCTTGTCTCTGTCTTTGGTAGCGCCCACTGCCAAGAGGAAGCACTGTCGGGCTGGAGTCCTGTGTGAATGGAAACAGTTGAGTAAAGAAAACTCCAGACATGCTTTAGCTAGATGGTTCATAGCTAGATGCACAAACTACAAAACAAACCATAAAGGAAGACTGCAATAAAGGTAGCCTATTGTTGGCACACACCTTATACCACTCTATTTCATCAGTCCTGTTGAAGTCCTTTAAATGAGGACATCTGATTAACACATTTCGTCCCACGGCTGTAGAGATGGGATAAGACAACTTCTCAATATCAGTTTGCTTGGTCTCATAAACTTGTAGAGTGATGCTTCCAATTACACATAATGTCTCATTTCTGAAAATGACAGAAGAAAAAGCAATACATATTAAGCACTGATACCACAGGATATAACCTGTGCTTAGGATATGTTAGATATTCCATGACATTGTCCATGTCAAAATGTAATAAAGTGTTCAACTGACAGACATCAATATACGACAGGTAGACATATTTACATACTGTATATACTACAGTAAAAGTAAGTAACTAAAGGGAAAGCCTTATGCAAATGGCTGTGACTATTTATCTACCTGTAGATGCAGGGGTACTCTCCGGAGTCAGAAGTTCGAGCTGGGAGGAGCCACAGCTGTCGCTCACGCTGCAGGACTCGCCCCTCTTTCCCCTCATCAGGGTCAATGCCCCCCGTCCCATTTCCCTTGGCGATGACATAGGTGTAACCCGCCTTAGCCTGGGAGAATCGTTTGTAGAGGACCCTGTCGAACACAAGGCAGCTTAGGACCACCGCTTCACCCTGGACACGGAACACCTCCGGCTCTGGAGACACCCTGAAACAGCCATCTGGGGAAACACATCACTTACAATCAATAAATGTATACATACAGTGCCTTCGGAAAGTATTCAGACCCCTTGACTTTTTCCAGTTTCTTGGCAATTTCTCGCATGGAATAGCCTTCATTTCTCAGAACAAGAAAAGACTGACAAGATTCAGAAGAAAGTCCTTTGTTTCTGGACATTTTGAGCCTGTAATCGGACCCACAAATGCTGATGCTACACATACTCAACTAGTCTAAAGAAGGCCCGTTTTAATTGCTTCTTTAATCAAGACAACAGTTTTCAGCTGTGCTAACATAATTGCAAGGGTTTTCTAATGATCAATTAGCCTTTTAAAATGAAAAACTTGGATTAGCTATCAAAACGTGCTATTGGAACACAGGAGTGATGGTTGCTGATAATGGGCAACGGTATGCCTATATAGATATTCCATTAAAAAATCTGCCGTGTCCAGCTACAATAGTCATTTACAACATTAACAATGTCTACACTGTATTTCTGATCAATTCGATGTTATTTAAAAAAAGAAAGTGCTTTCCTTTCAAAGACAAGGACATTTCTAAGTGACCCCAAACTTTTGAACGGTAGTATTTAAAAAAACAAAAAACAGAAATACCTTATTTACATAAGTATTCAGACCCTTTTCTATGAGACTCGAAACTGAGCTCATGTGCATTTTGTTTCCATTGATCATCCTTGAGCTGTTTCTACAACTTCATTGGAGTTCATCTGTGGTAAATTCAATTGAATGGACATTATYTGGAAAGGCACACACTTGTCTATATAAGGTCCCACAGATGACAGTGCATATCAGAGTAAAAACCAAGCTATGAGGTCGAAGGAATTGTCCGTAGAGCTCCAAGACAGGATTGTGTCGAGGCACAGATCTGGGGAAGGGTACCAAAACATGTCTGCAGCATTGAAGGTCACCAAGAACACAGTGGCCTCCATCATTCTTAAATGGAAGAAGCTTGGAACCACCAAGACTCTTCCTAGAGCTGGCCTCCCGGCCAAACTGAGCAATTAGGGGAGAAGGGCCTTGGTCAGGGAGTTGACCAAGAAACCGATGGTCACTCTGACAAAGCTCTAGAGTTCCTCTGTGGAGATGAGAGAAACTTCCASGAGGACAACCATCTCTGCAGCACTCCACCAATCAGGCCTTTATGGTAGAGTGGCCAGACGGAAGCCACTCCTCAGTAAAAGGCACATGACAGCCTGCTTGGAGTTTTCCAAAAGGCACCTAAAGACTCTCAGACCATGAGAAACAAGATTCTCTGGTCTGATGAAACCAAGATTTTGGCCTGAATGCCAAGCGTCACATCTGGAGGTAACCTGGCATCATCCCTACGGTGCAGCATGGTAGTGGCAGCATCATGCATTTGGGATTTTTTCAGGAGCAGGGACTGGAAGACTAGTCAGGATCGAGACAAAGATCAACTGAGCAAAGTACAGAGARATCCTTGATGAAAACCTGAACGCTCAGGACCTCAGACTGGGGGCGAAGGACCCTAAGCACACAACCAAGACAACGCAGGAGAGGCTTCGGGACAAGTCTCTGAATGTCCTTGAGTGGCCCAGCCAGAGGCCGGACTGGAACCCGATCGAACATCTCTGGAGAGACTTGAAAATAACTGTGCAGCAACCCTCCCCATCCAACCTCACAGAGCTTGAGGGGATCTGCAGAGAATGGGACAAACTTCCCAAATACAGGTGTGCCAAGCTTGTAGCGTCATACCCAAGAAGACTCAAGACTGTAATCGCTGTCAAAATGTAAACGTAATATTTCCGTTTATTTTTTTATAAATTAGCAAACATTTCTAAAAACCTGTTTTTGATTTGTAATTATGGGTTAATGTGTGTAGGTTGATTACATTTTTTTTTCTCATACATTTTAGAATAAGGCTGTAACCTAACATAATGTGGAAAAGGTCAAGGGGTCTGAATACTTTCCGAAGGCACTGTACATTCTTAGGAAAAAGTCATAGACCAGTCACATTCATATATAGACGCAAATGTGTGAGAGAGAGGGAGAGAGAGCGAGAAAGAGAGACAGATACACACACACACTTACCTATCATAGGTAGCGGAGGTAGTCGTAGTCCACAGGCAGAGCGAGCGATGAACAATGCCGAGAGCAGATGGAGGATAACCATGGCATACTGGAGGAATAATAACATATGTGTAGACCTTGCATCCAGAGTGTTGTTATAATCACATGCTAAATTTGTAATGTTGGAGTGTGTCTGAGATCAGGAGAGACACTTTTCACTTCTCTTAAAAAAGTAATGTGACATAAAATCCTTTTTGACACACTCTCACAGACAGAAGTCGCTGACAAAGGGGTAGCTCTGATGAAAAACAGAACTCCGAGGGTAAAACCCGATATCTATCTATACTGCTGGAAGTTATAAAAAAAGTGTGTTGTCAAAGTTTCAGTTCAGTAAATGATATAACAGCAAATGTTCAGCAGGAATGTGATTTGATGTAATTCTGAAGTCAGCTGATCTAATAGAAGAGTACCTGCTCTCTGCTTCTCATGGAGAGACTAATAATATCAGTAATATACATTTATTCTAGAGCTGCACCCAGGTAGACATGGTCTAATATAAATACACAGTGTACAAAACATTACGAACACCTTCATATTCAGTTTGCCTTTAGAACAGTCTCAATTCGTAGGGGGCATGGACTCTACAAGATGTCGAAAGCATTCCGCAGGGATGCTGGCCCATGTTGACTCCAATGCTTCCCACAGTTGTGTCAATATGGCTGGATGTCCTTTGGGTGGTGGACGATTTTTGATACACACAGGAAACTGTTGAGCGTGAAAAACCCAGCAATGTTGCAGTTCTTGACACACTCAAACCGGTCCGCCTGGTACCTACTACCATACCCTGTTCAAAGGCACTTACATCTTTCATCTTGCCCATTCACCCTCTGAATGCCGCACATTAACAATACGTCTCCAGGCTTAAAAATCATTATTTAACCTGTCTCCTCCCCCTCCTCTACACTGATTGAAGTGGATTTAAGAAGTGACATCAATAAAGGATCATAGCTTTCACCTGGATTCACCTGGTCAGTATATTTAATGTTTGTACATTCAGTGTATATTGTAATGTAAAAATATTGAATATAGTGAAACAAGTCTTAACAGCAAATATCTGACTACACTAATAAAAACAACAGCAGAACAAACTAAAAGTTGAAATCAATATAGTATTGATGTATAGCATTGACAAAAGACAATTAAATATCTATCTACCTACTATTCCCTATTCTAAAATTCCTCAGGTGTTCTTTATTCTAAAGTTCCTAAAGTGTTCTTTATTCTAAAGTTCCTAAAGTGTTCTTTATTCTAAAGTTCCTAAAGTGTTCTTTATTCTTTAAAGTTCCAAAGTGTTTTTATTCTAAAGTTCCTGAATTGTTCTTTATTCAAAAGTGTTTCTTATTCTAAAGTTCCTGAAGTGTTCTTTGTTCTAAGTGTTCTTTATTCTAAGTTCCTAAAGTGTTCTTTATTCTAAAGTTCCTAAAGTGGTTCTTTATTCTAAAGTGTTCTTTATCTTAAGTTCCCTGAAGTGTTTCTTTATTCTAAAGTTCTAAAGTGTTCTAATTCTAAAGTTCCTAAAGTGTTCTTTATTCTAAAGTGTTCTTTTATTCTAAAGTTCCTAAAGTGTTCTTTATTCTAAAGTTCCTAAAGTGTTTTTATTTCTAAAGTTCCTGAAGTGTTCTTTATTCTAAAGTTCCTAAAGTGTTCTTTATTCTAAAGTTCCTAAAGTGTTCCTTATTCTAAAGCACTAACCCCAGCTTGCTCTATGTACACAGTTTCCACTACTGAATAGAATCAGTACTCACGTTTGCCCAGGTGACCATGATGGTGCCAGTGATGAGGTAGTGACAGTGGCTCTGTTCCAGTAAATCCACACCACCAGAGTGAAGAAGACACAGTGGACCTCTGAGTGTGACATGTTCCTTCTTATATACAGTATATGTGACTGTCAGTCAGACTAGCCGCTTCCGGAAAATTCTAAAGATTTCCCTCCCAGCGTAGAAATTTCTGACGTTTCCCAATAAAATGGACAGCTCAGCTCATGATGAAGACATCTCACCACTTCCAAAACAAAAAACCCACACACACACTAACACACATGAGTACAAACATACACAAAGACAATAAGGTATGTTTGGCTTGTACTGTACAAATGTACTCGTATATATTTTCCAACTTAACCCAATATTGGTTGACCTCAGTTTGATTAACTGCTTTGTAGTAGTAGACAGACATCGGGTATAACTGTTTACATCTGTTATTTTCCTCTTCCCTTAGACATCTGCTGTTTAAACATGTTTGCTTTATGAGAACACAGGCATGTTATACTGTCACACTGAGGAAATAAACAGCAGTTTAAGCAATCCAGTTCACTAACAAAGTGCAAAGATTAAAACAGAAGGGATGAAAAGCAGTTGTGTCTGTCTGTGTAGATTGCTGCAATTGTAACTGAACTCCCATAGCTGTGGGGTGTGTGTGTCTGTGTAGATGAACTCCCATAGCTGTGGGGTGTGTGTGTCTGTGTGCATGAGTATGTGTGCAGCCACGTACACGTCCACCATGTGACTAAACTGTTAGTTTTCTTGGTGTTGGGTGTCATATGCCCATCAAATTCCCCAGGATACTTACCAGGTGAGTGACAACACGTATAGTTAGGCGTCTGACTCACTGCATGTCTCAATTCTGTAGTAATAAGCATGCTATTAACCAAGATTAGTCTCATATTAGTCACCATGTTGGAAGATAGTATCTGTCCCCACTGTGCTGATACTAAGTGCCAACTAACTCAGTGTATTGTAGTCACGCACAATCATCTGCTCCAACAAATATTTGTTAACAATGGGGAGTGATGCATCATCTCTAGGACGGCAGTAGGGTTCAGTGACTTGTAGCGGCCATTGACTAAGCGTCATTGCATGTTTTGGGAACTCTCCAACTAGATTGGTTTTGATACGACTCGGCTAACATTAACACTGAATCCTATTGAAGAGCAGGGGCTGATATCCCAGAAACCGTGATGTCATAGATCAACTCTATTTATTCCTATTCATGAGGTCACCGGGTGCAGTTGGAGAAAATAGAGAGGGAATTATATATGAAAGAAAGAGGATGACGATGCGTCTCCAGACGTAATGGTTTTTCTGAAACAGACAACTTTAACATAAGTTAAAGTTAAGTAACATTTTCTGTTCAGAAACATGACATTATSGTGACTTCTCCTTTCCATCTGAGCTTTCACACCCACACACCAATCCAGATTCATGTCTACCACCTACACACTCGCCTCAAACAAACCTTAAGAGATACACAGTTACACAATACTTATAACATAGATATTGTATATTAAAGAACAGCTACAGACCTTCATGACACTGGCTCTACCATCCCTAGTACCAAATCTTTAAGTGCAGGTCTGGTATATTCCACCCACTTCCTTGCAGAAGTTGAGTTATGGACAGTTTAGTAAACACATAGAATTTCTTTAGATGAACAAGGCCATCATAATATAAATTCCAGGCCATTGATTTGTGTGGACATACACTATTTAAACAAAAGTATTTGGACACCCCACGTCCGTTGCTGACAGGTGTATAAAATCGAGCACACAGCCATGCAATCTCTATAGACAAACAGTTGACCGAGCTGCTTCATGAAATGGGTTTCCATGGCAGAGCAGCCGCACACAAGCCTAAGATCACCATGCGCAATGCCAAGTGTTGGCTGGAGTGGTGTAAAGCTCGCCGCCATGGAACTCTGGAGCAGTGGAAATGTGTTCTCTGGAGGGATGAATCACGCTTCAAATCAAATCACATTTTATTGGTCACATACACGTGTTTAGTAGATGTTATTGCAGGTGTAGTGAAATGCACCATCTGGCAGTCCGACGGACGAATCTGAGTTTGGCGGATGCCAGGAGAACGCTACCTGCCCCAATGCATAGTGCTAACTGTAAAGTTTGGTGGACGAGGAATAATGGTCTGGGGATGTTTTTCATGGTTCGAGCTAGGCCCCTTAGTTCCAGTGAAGGGAAATCTTAACGCTACAGCATACAATGACATTCTAGACGATTATGTGCTTCCAACTTTGCGGCAGCAGTTTGGGGAAAGCCCTTTCCTGTTTCAGCATGACAATGCCCCCATGCAAAGTGGGGTCCATACAGAAATGGTTTGTTGAGATCGGTGTGGAAGAACTTGACTGGCCTGCACAGAGCCCTGACCTCAACCTCATCAAACACCTTTGGGATGAATTGGAACGCAGACTGCGAGCCGGCCCAATCGCCCTACATCAGTGCCTGACCTTACTAATGCTCTTGTGGCTGAATGTAMGCAAGTCCCCGTAGCAATGTTCCAACATCTAGTGTAAAGCCTTCCCAGAAGAGTGGAGGCTATTATAGCTGCAAAGGGGTGACCAACAGGCAAACCTGGGAAAATGATGTAGAGAATTATACTCCAGAAAGTCTTTAAATTACTTTAGTTTATTCAAAGAAAAAAAACCTTCAGGAAAATACAGGACTTCCTGTCATACATAGAGAGGACATAAATTAGAGTAGCATGGCAGAAACACTGGAGAAAAACACCCAAGCCTGACTGACATCCAAGCCTGCAGGAAACGGACTGTACATCACTACAATGTCCCCACAACGCTGGATTAATGTTATGGGAACATCTGGAAAATTAAATATTGCATGTGTATTCTTTATTGTGTTGTGAGTTGGTTATTTGAGAGAAGAAAAAAAAATGGCATCATTTAGGATTTATTGACTAAAATAACGTTCAATACAAAACAAGCAAAAAAAGAAAAGAAATTCAGAATCAAACATAAATATTATGATGCACATTAGTGTAACAAAACATTGCCTCTGTAAACATTTCAATTTTCTCGACCTAACGTAAGCATTATAATATTCAACCACTGCAGAGTACATAAACTTACAGAAACCATTATTAAGCTTCTTAACCAAGTTAAAATTTAAGAATACAAAATGCTTCAAGTGAGATCAACGAAGTGGTTTTGTATTTTTTTAAAAAAAAAATTATGTTGCCATCTTAGCACTTTTTTTAAAACGTGAAATCAGCAAGCGACTGCTTTTCAGATTGCAAAAATGTATTTTTTCCCCCATTAATAAGAATATCAATAATCATAATCTTAATAAAGTAACTTATGCCACTAATGAAGGCCTTGATGCAACCAGAAAGACATAGTGGGTCAGCATTGGGAGGGTATTAAACACACACATACAGCATTGGGGTTCGCTCTTCAAACTGGTTTCTTTTTCCATATTCAAGAATTTGGCTCGTGAAACAATTCTGTGACATGTAATTTGCAATGCCTTTCCCACAGCTCTACACACATCATAACATGACTGTTAGTACGAGAAAGACCCAACTCAGAGATCATTGACCCACTGTCGAACACATAGTCAGTGTACAGAGTCTGTCCCCTTGGGTGAAATAGCTTTGATCCATCACCACCATTAAAACACAGTTGTGTTCTGTGGGGAAACTAGGAAAATCCTCCTCAAGATAATAGCCTGTTGTTGATGTTGTTGTTGGTCACCATGGTCAACGAAGGTTAGATACACTGTTGTGGGAGAGCCGTAGCAGGGGATATTGCAGTTAATTGAATAGTCTTCTTCACATATCTGTACAGACTATAACCTTTAACAGTGAAAAAAAGGATTCAGCCCAAAGTGGGTTTCCGTCATGAACACCTTCAGACGAGAGCTGTAGAATCACAACGGTCAGGTCAATGGTGCTCTGGCTCCTGGTGACCAGACTGCTCTCCTCTGATTTGAAACAAGTTGTTTTGTATTGTATTGCCTTCCATTGATTGATAAGCTGACATTGCACACGATGGACAAACGTACCGCGCTCAAGACGACTTAGCTAAGCGTGGTCATGTTGTTTACAGTTACACTGAGGACTAAGCCCTGTTGGTGAATAAGGTTGATTAGGCTACTGTGAGCATACTGGCCCCACAGAAAACTACTATAACCTAGCAACGTCTCAACTCAGAGCTGCTCCCTCTCCAGCTCTGATGCACTTTAAAACATTGAGTTTGTGAAAGGAAAATCAACATCTTTAATAGAGGCGCCATCATTTAGTATTCACTTGTGTTACTTTGAAATTGAACATCRAAATCAATCACTTGTGACAAGGAACACAAATAGAAGTCTCATGCCTTTGACCACCACACAGTATACTTCTTTCTACATTCTTGACACTTAGTGCATTGCATTCATAAAAAGATATTAATGAAAAACAACAATAAAACACCACCGTTTTTTCCATCCACCGACTATGAGTCCATTGAGTTTTGCTGACCATGTGTAACCTTTCTGCTACAAAAACTTACATTGACACCCCTCCTCTCTCATCTATTGGCCCCTTTACTACCACACACAAACTGTATATGACCTGAACCTTCTCCTCCACTCTCTTTTATTATATCTGTCTATTCACATCAGGACCATGTCCTCCATCCTGGACTCTGATGGTCCAAGCCGGATCACATCGTCATGTTGGACTGAGGATTCCACTAACATGATCATTGAAACTATGAATGATATTAAATTAATATTTATTATACATAGATACTATTTAAATGTTTTACCCACCCACTCTCTGACTCCTAAAGCATTTGAATGTGTTGTGGGTTGGAATAAAAGCAAAGAAGACTGGAGGCTATGTGCATTGTGATTTTTAAAACCAAGGTCAAATAAATATTAACTCCAAATAGTTACTTTTTTTTAGGGAATCATAATAAAATAAAAAACACTATTTCAAAGTCCATCTGGTTCAAATCCTTTTCCATGAACTTGCCCATTAAAATACGGTAGCTGTCCTAACTATCAACACACTCCAGCTGAGTCCTCTCAGATAACAGATTTACGGTAAAATGCATAGGCCCTTCCCACACACTGTGTCATGACAGCACTGAGCCTAGAACCAATTGGCTCCCTTGCTCAGCTTCTTTATTCCCGCCTCCTCCCTGACTGACAGCTTCAACACCTGCCCCCCCCCCCTGCAGTCAGCAATCATTGGACCAAACAGAAAGACATTGACATACACTACCGTAGCATTAACACTGTATGCTCCGCCCCCTGCCCCTCCTTCGCTAAGGAAAGGAAGGGGTGGAGGGGAGGGGGGCTCCTGAAATACGAGCAGAAGATGCACAGTTAGTAGTAGACTTTAAGCCCATACCACAGTCAGGAACTAGGAACGACACACACACACACCAACAACACACACACACACACACACACACACCTTCAGGGCAACGGCCCCGCAAAGACGTGTGTCCACAATCTGTTGAGCACCAAAGTGGGGCAAATTGTTCACCCCCTTTCTTCACATTTTTTATTTGATTTATAATCAATTAACTTCATTTTTTACAATTCTCATATCTGGTATTCACGGCTGGGGCGACGTCATTGTTGGTGTTGTGTGTGTGTGTGTGTGTGTGTGTGTGTGTGTGTGTGTGTGTGTGTGTGTGTGTGTGTGTGTGTGTTGAAAAGGGCCAATAGATGAGAGAGGAGGGGTGTTGATGTACGTTTTTGTAGCAGAAAGGTTACACATGGTCAGCACAACTCAATGGACTCCTAGTCAGTGGATGGAACAAAACGGTGTTTTATTGTTCTTTTGATATTTCAGCTTTTTGTTTTTCATTTGTATCTTTCATGAATGAGGTGCACTAAGTGTCAAGAATGTAGAAAGAAGTATACTGTGTGGTGGTCAAAGGCATGAGACTTCTATTTGTGTTCCTTGTCACAAGTGATTGATTTGATGTTCAATTTCAAAGTACACAAGTGAATACTAAATGATGGCGCCTCTATTAAAGATGTTGATTTTCTTTCACAAACTCAATGTTTTAAAGTGCATCAGAGCTGGAGAGGGAGCAGCTCTGAGTTGAGACGTTGCTAGGTTATAGTAGTTTTCTGTGGGGCCAGTATGCTCACAGTAGCCTAATCAACCTTATTCACCAACAGGGCTTAGTCCTCAGTGTAACTGTAACAACATGACCACGCTTAGCTAAGTCGTCTTGAGCGCGGGTACGTTGTCCATCGTGTGCAATGTCAGCTTATCAATCAATGGAAGGAATACAATACAAAACAACTTGTTTCAAATCAGAGGAGAGCAAGTCTGGTCACCAGGAGCCAGAGCACCATTGACCTGACCGTTGTGATTCTACAGCTGGAAGGTGTTCATGACGGAAACCCACTTTGGGCTGAATCCTTTTTTTCACTGTTAAAGGTTATAGTCTGTACAGATATGTGAAGAAGACTATTCAATTAACTGCAATATCCCCTGCTACGGCTCTCCACAACAGTGTATCTAACCTTCGTTGACCATGGTGACCAACAACAACATCAACAACAGGCTATTATCTTGAGGAGGATTTTTAGTTTCCCCACAGAACACAACTGTGTTTTAATGGTGGTGATGGATCAAAGCTATTTCACCCAAGGGGACAGACTCTGTACACTGACTATGTGTTCGACAGTGGGTCAATGATCTCTGAGTTGGGTCTTTCTCGTACTAACAGTCATGTTATGATGTGTGTAGAGCTGTGGGAAAGGCATTGCAAATTACATGTCACAGAATTGTTTCACGAGCCAAATTCTTGAATATGGAAAAAGAAACCAGTTTGAAGAGCGAACCCCAATGCTGTATGTGTGTGTTTAATACCCTCCCAATGCTGACCCACTATGTCTTTCTGGTTGCATCAAGGCCTTCATTAGTGGCATAAGTTACTTTATTAGATTATGATTATTGATATTCTTATTAATGGGGGAAAAAATACATTTTTGCAATCTGAAAAGCAGTCGCTTGCTGATTTCACGTTTTAAAAAAAGTGCTAAGATGGCAACATAAAAAAAAATACAAAACCACTTCGTTGATCTTCTTGAAGCATTTTGTATTCTTAAATTTTAACTTGGTTAAGAAGCTTAATAATGGTTTCTGTAAGTTTATGTACTCTGCAGTGGTTGAATATTATAATGCTTACGTTAGGTCGAGAAAATTGAAATGTTTACAGAGGCAATGTTTTGTTACACTAATGTGCATCATAATATTTATTTTTGATTCTGAATTTCTTTTCTTTTTTTGCTTGTTTTGTATTGAACGTTATTTTAGTCAATAAATCCTAAATGATGCCATTTTTTTTTCTTCTCTCAAATAACCAACTCACAACACAATAAAGAATACACATGCAATATTTAATTTTCCAGATGTTCCATAACATTAATCCAGCGTTGTGGGACATTGTAGTGATGTACAGTCCGTTTCCTGCAGGCTTGGATGTCAGTCAGGCTTGGGTGTTTTTCTCCAGTGTTTCTGCCTGCTACTCTAATTTATGTCCTCTTATGTATGACAGGAAGTCCTGTATTTTCTGAAGGTTTTTTTTCTTTGAATAAACTAAAGTAATTTAAAGACTTTCTG
>NC_036839.1:29066016-29080634 GCF_002910315.2 Salvelinus sp. IW2-2015
CAGTGCCCAAAATAGAACCTTGCGGAACACACTGACACACCTCTATGGACTCAGATTTACAACCATCCGCTATTAAACATTGTGTACGAAATATTAACATGACGACACACGTCTTGATTTCCTTTGTTACAAGGATCAGTGATTGTAAATGACTCAATCAGAAAAACATGATGGTCGTATGCACTCTGTGTAAGAAGTTCACCCCTACCTTATGATGTATCATTGATGATGTGTCACTGATTAGTTTAGTTATATTGACGTTTGTTGTGTGTTTCCATCCGCAGGTGTTCTTTGCCTCGGTGCGGTCCGGAGGAGCCAGCCAGGTGTACTTTATGACACTGGGGCGTACCTCTCTGCTCAGCTGGTAGAGGAAGACCATGCCCCCTCTACACTGGAAACCAACCAACCACGTTTTACCCAACGTTCTGTGATGCCAACGGACAAAAGCCAACCATCTCCGTCTTAGCTACGACCTTCGACCCAGCATCATGTTATATTGAGGAAACATACAACATCCAGATGCTTGTCTCACACACACACACACACACACACACACACACACACACACACACACAATACTATCGCCTTACCCTTCTCCTCCACTCTCTTTTATTATATCTGTCTATTCACATCCGGACCATGTCCTCCATCCTGGACCCTCTGATGGTCCAAGCCGGATCACCGAGGGATCCACTACCATGACCACTGAAACTATGGATGAGATTAAATTAAATGTTATTATACATAGACATTGTTTCCTTTATCTAACCCACCCACTCTAACTCCTAAAACACTTCAATGTGTTGTGGGTTGGAATAAAATCAAGCAAACTGGAGACTGTGCAAATGTGATTTTAGAAAATAAGGTAAAATAAATATTAACTCCACATAGTTTCACTTTTTTTAGGGAATTTATAATAAAAAATACTAGTCTGAAGTCTGAATCTGGATAAAACCCTTTTCTTTGACCCCGCCCATTAAAATACTGTAGCTGTCTTAACTGTATCAACACACAGTCCAGCTGAGTCCTCTCAGATACTACCAGATTTACGGTAAAACGCCTTGGCCCCTTCCACCTTCTGTCATCATGGCATAGAACAAATTGGCTCCCTTGCTCGACTTCTCTATTCCCGCCTCCTCCATGACTGACAGCTTCACCCCCCCCCCCCCTGCCCCCTTGCAGTCAGCAATCATTGCACCAAACAGAAAAACATTTACATACACTACTGTAGCATTAACACTGTATGCTCCACCCTTGCTCCTCCCTCGCCAAGGAAAAGGGTGGGGTGGAGGGGGGTTCCTGAAATACGAGCAGAAGATGCAGAGAGTAGTTAGTAAACTTCAAGCCCACAGCACAGTCAGTAACTAGGAACGACACACACAGAGGTCACAGGTGTTCAGGGCAACGACCCCGCACAGACGTGTCCACAATCAGTTGAGCACCACAGCGGGGCAAACCGTTCCCCCCTTTATTTTTGTTGTTTTATAATCAATTAACTTAATTTTGAACAATTCTCATATCTGGTATTCACGGCTGGGGAGACAGCATCTGGATGTTGTATGTATCCTCAATATAACATGATGCTCCGGGTCGAAGGTCGTAGCTAAGACGGAGATGGTTGGCTTTTGTCCGTTGGCATCACAGAACGTTGGGTAAAACGTGGTTGGTTGGTTTCCAGTGTAGAGGGGGCATGGTCTTTCTCTACCAGCTGAGCAGAGAGGTACGCCCCAGTGTCATAAAGTACACCTGGCTGGCTCCTCCGGACCGCACCGAGGCAAAGAACACCTGCGGATGGAAACACACACAAACACGTCAATAAATAACTAAACTAATCAGTGACACATCATCAATGATACATCATAAAGGTAGGGGTGAACTTCTTACACAGAGATGCATACGACCATCATGTTTTTCTGATTGAGTCATTTACAATCACTGATCCATTGTAACAAAGGAAATCAAGACGTGTGTCGTCATGTTAATATTTCGTACACAATGTTTAATAGCGGATGGTTGTAAATCTGAGTCCATAGAGGTGTGCTCAGGTGTTCCGCAAGGTTCTATTTTGGGCCCACTGTTGTTCATTTTGTATATCAACAACATTGGGGATCTTATTGAAACAGCGGATGTTCATTTTTATGCAGATGATACTGTTCTTTATTCAAGTGGTAGTAGTTTATCTTTGGCTTTTGAAAATGCCCAAAGAGCATTTAACATCATACAACAGAATCTGTATGATTTAAAGCTGGTTCTAAATTCAGGTAAAACAAAATGCATGGTATTTTCAAATGCCAGGTATGTTACTTATCATGTCATTGCTACATTGGCTGGACATACTATAGAGCAAGTTAAAGTGTACAAATATTTGGGTGTGTGGGTTGATGATAAGTGGATCATGCAGCCCTCAAGTTCATTACAAATCAAAAACGTCTAACACATCATTGTGAGATCATTGTGATCTCTACAGCGCTGTTGGCTGGTCATCATTGACCTTGCGTAGGCTTAAACACTGGTATACACTGATTTATAAGGCCATATTGGGTAAAATGCCATTTTATCTCTGTTCTTTTGTAGTCAGGTCGGTAAATAAATATARATTACGGTCCTATTCTCATTTACTTCTAACAGTACYAAAAATTAGAACAGGTCATGGTAGAAATAGTTTTAGTTACTTAGCACCATGGTCCTGGAATTCTCTCCTGAACATTTTAACATTTATTTCCATTGGTGGAGTTTAAACACTTGATCGATGTATATATCATAGAAGAGTAATTGTTTTTAGGCCAGCTGTTTTTAGTCAAGACTTTCGTGTTTTTAACGTAAAATGATTTTGTTATACTGTATGTGTGTTTATAGTTTTGTTTAATGTTGTGTTAGTGTATGTAAGTTGTTTTGTCTGAAACGTTGTTCCCCCTGCTGCTATTGGACCAGGTCTCTCTTGGAAAAGAGATGTTATCTCAATGAGAAAAACCTGTATAAATAAAAGGTAAAAAATGAATCATAAGAAAACAGTTGTCACGCCCTGGCCTTAGTTATCTTTGTTTTCTTTATTATTTTAGTTAGGTCAGGGTGTGACATGGGGGATGTATGTGTTTTGTATTGTCTAGGGGTTTTGTATGTTTATGGGGCAGTGTCTAGTCTAGGTGTATGTATGTCTATGGTTGCCTAGATTGGTTCTCAATTAGAGACAGCTGTCTATTGTTGTCTCTGATTGGGAACCATATTTAGGCAGCCATATTCATTAGGTAGTTCGTGGGTGATTGTCTATGTCTATGTCAGTTGCCTGTGTCTGCACTGTTTAGCTTTAGCGGCACTTTTGTTTAGTTTGTAAAGTGTTCTTCATTTTCGTCTTCAATAAATAGAAGATGTATTGTTATCACGCTGCGCCTTGGTCCTCCTCTCTTCCACCATATAACGATCGTGACAATAGTGAACCCCATGCAGAGAATTCCTGTATATGCAGTCAGTAATACAACCCAAACAAGGTATGGTAAAGCCCTAGCTATATCAAACATCAAGAAGTCTAACAACTTCCCAAAAGTATATACACTATAATACAAAGGTATGTGGACACTCCTTCAAATGAGTGGATTCAGCTATTTCAACCACACCCATTGCTGACAGGTGTATAAAATCGAGCACCCAGCCACACAATCTCCATAGACAAACATTGGCAGTAGAATGGCCTTACTGAAGAGCTCAGTGACTAGAGCTGCCCAGGTCAACTGTAAGTGCTGTTATTGTGAAGTGGAAACGTCTAAGAGCAACAACGGCTTAGTCGCGAAGTGTTAGGCCACACAAACTCACAGAACGGGGCTGCTGTTTTTCAACTGGACAATGACCCAACACACCTCCAGGCTGTGTAAGGGCTATTTGACCAAGAAGGAGAGTGATGTAGTGCTGCATCAGATGACCTGGCCTCCACAATCACCCAACCTCAACCCAATTGAGATGGTTTGGATGAGTTGGACCGCAGAGTGAAGGAAAAGCAGCCAACAGGTGCTCAGCATATGTGGGAACTTCTTCTAGACTGTTGGAAAAGCATTCCTCGTGAAGCTGGTTGAGAGTATGCAAAGCTGTCATCAAGGCAAAGGGTGGCTACTTTGAAGAATCTAAAATATATTTTGATTTGTTTAACAATTTTTTGGTTACTACATGATTCCATATGTGTTATTTCATAGTTTTGATGTCTTCACTATTATTCTACAATGTAGAAAATAATAAAAATAAAGAAAAACCCTTGAATGAGTAGGTGTGTACAAACTTTTGACTGTTACTGTAAATTAGAGTAGCATGGCAGAAACACTGGAGAAAAACACCCAAGCCTGACTGACATCCAAGCCTGCAGGAAACGGACTGTACATCACTACAATGTCCCCACAACGCTGGATTAATGTTATGGGAACATCTGGAAAATTAAAACATTCCATGTGTATTAAAATAAATAAAGTGAAATCAATTCATTAGGCCCTAATCTATGGATTTCACATGACTGCGCATACAGATTGGTCACAGATACCTTAAAAAAAAGTGGACCTCAATCTCATTGCAGTATTTTTGTGCATTCAAATTGCCAATAGATAAAACGCAATTGTGTTCATTGTCCGCAGTTTATGCCTGCCCATACCATAACCCCACCACCACCATGGGGCACTCGCCCACAAGACGCCATATACATGGTCTGCGGTTGGGAGGCCAGTTGGACGTACTGCCAAATTCTCTAAAGCTACGTTGGAGGTGGCTTATGTTGGGGAATGAACATTCAATTCTCTGTCAACAGCTCTGGCGGACATTCCTGCAGTCAGCATACCAATTGCACACTCCCTCAAAAATGTAGAAATATGTTGCATTGTGTTGTGTGACAAAACTGCACATTTTACAGTGGCCTTTTATTGTCCCCAGCACAAGATGCACCTGTATAATGATCATGCTGTTTAATCAGCTTCTTGATGTGCCACACCTGTCAGGCGGATGGATTATCTTGGCAAAGGAGAAATGCTCACTAACAGGAATGTAAACAAATTAGTGCACAAAATTTGAGAGAAATACGCTTTTCGTGAGTATGGAATACTTCTGAGATGTTTTATTTCAGCTCATGAAACATGGGACCGACACTTTACATGTTGTGTTTCTATTTTTGTTCAGTGTAGAATTTGGTGATTCTCAGAAACACTATATTGGGCTCCCGAGTGGCGCAGCGGTCTAAGGCACTGCATCTCAGTGCTAGAGGCATCACTACAGACACCCTGGTTTGAATCCAGGCTGTATCACAACCGGCTGTGATTGGGAGTCCCATAGGGCAGTGCACAATTGGCCCAGTGTTGCCTGGGTTTGGCCGGTGTAGGCAGCCATTGTAAATAAGAATTGTGTGACTTGCCTAGTTAAATAAAAGGTAAAAAAATATTAATTTCTTCCAGATATAGAAACTTAAAATGATATTGGGATTTTATAACTAACCAATGAGTGCCTTGGAGTTTTTTCAACCTCACATAATGTCTGTACATCTTTCCCATCAGTGAGAGACTATAGGAAATGGGGAAACTACGGCTAGACTAGCTCTCTCCACCAGTTTAGCTGCTTCTGCTTTGTGGTTGGTCCCACTCATCTAACATACTAGCTAGTTCAGCTCTTAATTGGTGTGTATAACAGAAATCCAACAGAGGCTAAAAAGTTTCCGAACATGAAATACAAAAAGGCACCAAAAACCTTATTTTGCCATTCTTAATGAAGCAGGGGGTATAGTTGGTGTATAGCTGTGCATTACTCTGCCTACTCCACTGGTCAACAAAGGAGAGTGAAGGGTCAGAAACTAGCTTTGATGGCCACTTTAGCCTAATTGCTGTCTGTCTAAAAATACCCTATGTTTCAATGGAATGATTGATCGATTGATAGACTCAGTGAATGGGGTCCCGAGTCTGCTTGGGACACAGGATGAGTCAGCGCTTTGTGACACACTAACAGGAGACAGAGCTCTGAGAGGGACAGAGTTATTAGTGTAAACAGCCCTCAACCTAGGTAATTACCTCCAAGTGTGTGTGTGTGTGTGTGTGTGTGTGTGTGTGTGTGTGTGTGTGTGTGTGTGTGTGTGTGTGTGTGTGTGTGTGTGTGTGTGTGTGTGTGTGTGTGTGTGTGTGTGTGTGTGTGTGTGTGTGTGTGTGTGTGTGTGTGTGTGTGTGTGTGTGTGTGTGTACGTGCCAGGTTTTCCGTTAGGAAAATGTGGCGCCGAACATTTGACAGGCAACATTTTAATTTATCGGACAATTGAGAAATTTACCGGACCCATACGCATTGGTGTGTAACCTGATTAGGGTGTCCACCCACGGGGCTTAGAATGACAGAAATCACATTTAGAATATGGTAATTCATGTTAACAGAACATGCAAGTCGAGGATAGCCTACGTCAATCTACTATACTAGAAAAGTTTAGGCTACCGATTTTATTGGTCAGCTTATCGAGAAAGAAATAGCCTATTCAAAACAGATTCTGGGACAGTTGTGGGATGATAGATCCCAAATTCATACAACCAGTTACATAAGTTACATTTTTATTTATCTGATTTTCATTTTTTTTTGTATCGGACAAAAGCCAGTTATTACCGTCTAACGGAAACACTGGTATGTGCATGTGTCTAGGGGTCTAACCTTGTCATTCCTCTCACACAGGAACTTGAGTCTCTGGGCTCTCTTGTGCATGAAGACCCCGTCCAGGTGTCCGGTCTCCACAGACCTGATCTCTATGGCCTTCTCCCCCCAGCCCATGATCTGGTTAGAACGGATGTAGGCTATAGAGAAAGACAAAGAGGGGGACAGGGGGGTGAGTGGGTGGTATGACAACCGAGTTAACATGTTCAAACACTTAATTTAAGGACCTATTGTGTGAGTGTGTATGTGTATTTGTACGTGTGTGTGTGTCTCCACCTACCCACAGAAGTAGGCATCTCGCCCCACTGCAGCACCACGTCCTTGGTGATGCGTCCATAGGTGTTGACATAGACACCCTCGTCCTCGTAACACACTAGCAGCTCAATGCCATCTGTGTTGGGCAGGATGATGATGGCATGGGACTGGATACTGGTCTGGATCTACAGAGGGAGACAGAGGGAGAAGGTTGAGAGAAAGAGGGGGAACCATGTTAATTCAATAATGTTAATTCAATAGTGAAGTTATCCATGGAAAAATAGAGGAAAAAGAGAAGGGGATGAGGGAGGAGGTTACATAGACACTAGTGTTTTTTTTACATGGGTGGGCAGGTAGATGTCGTAGACTGCCCCCGAGTCCACGTCGACGGCATGAAATCCGTTACTGGAGCCATAGATGACCTTTAATCTCTGACCTTCCTCCACCGTCAGGTCAACCAGCAGGGGCTTGTGCACCAGGTCACCAAACGACTGCAGGGGTCAACCAGGGGGCAAAGGTCATTCACATACAGTAGTGTGTGTGTCATTGTATGATTGTCATAACAATTCACAATAGCTGCATAACTGATTGAATAGATGGAAGTGACTAGCTCCCATAGGTATCTTAGGTTTCCTTAATGTTCACCTTGAAAGCCATGAACTTGTGGTAGGGCTTTGGTGCCCATGCATAGACCTCCACCGAGTTCTTCAGGGCCAGAACCAAAAACTTGATCCTCTCGTATTTCACTGGGAAATAAAACAGTTGGGATACATGAGGAAGATGTCATAAGAGGGACCAACTGACAGGGTTAATTCAGAGCATCCTCAAGACTTTTAATGACAGTATCAAAATCAAATCAAATTTTATTTGCCACATGTGCTAAATGCAACAGATGTAGACGTTACCGTGAAATGTGTGCAAGCAATGCAATTTTAAGAAATGTTTTAAAAGGAGGGGGGGTAATTTCATTAATTGTTCAGCAGTCTTATTGTTTTTAAGTTCTCTGTCCCAGTACTATTATTAGTAGGAGATGTAATTCTACCAAAATACTTTTAGCTGACATAATATTACAGTCTTATTATCTTACTCAGAGAAGTGACAGAATTGGGACATGGCGTTCGCTGGGTAGACCGAGGGTATTTCGTATTAGGAAGCAATTGTATACTTTCCCACAAAAAAAGTATACACGATTCTATGGCTTAAACTCATGGGCAGAACATAGATGGCCTGACTGACAGCTCTGACAGAGAGGCGGGGTTTACAACAGCAAATTCAGGACTTTGGCCTGTGACATCACTAATCTGGGGAGATGGAGCGTGAGACAACGCTCTGGTCTCGTCTCTTCCGGGAAGTTGATGTACCTATCATTGCAAAACTCTGACTTTTTCTCTTCCATGTTGCAGTCATGACATGACGTGCTGTGCCAGTGTATTATGCACCCTACTCAGGCTGTCTTTAAGATAGTGATTCTAACATAGTGGATGAAGACCAACTGAGAGAAAACATTGTTTGGTTCATTTGGAGGGTCATATGAAAAATCAACAGTCTTTGGTGGTTCCTAAACATGTTGTGCAGACACATGACCATAGCATCAATTTCTATGAAAAAACTGTCCTAAAAAAATGCATTTTCTCCCCACATCATAACGTTCCATCCTTTTAACCCTACTGGCCAGATGCATGTTGAAGATGGAACGTACCAACTTTGTAGTGCACAGCGCCCTCCAGGTCTCCCACAGTGACCCAGCCCTGTTTCTTCTCCACCTCAGGGTCGTTGTGCAGGATCTTGTTCCTCAGCCAGGACAGATAGTAAACACGCAGCTTGTTTTTCTTGCCTGCACGAGACAGGGTCAGACAAAGGGAATAGTCAAGGGTCTGGGTACCTACAATGCACCTACGATACAGTATCTAAATGTAATGGCACAGGGGTGAAGTTTCCCATAGGTACAGGTCCAGGATCAGCTTCCGCTCCCCAAAGCCACCATTAGTGTGGGCCATGCCAAACTGACCCAAGATCAGTGTGTAGGGGGACCTTCATCCTACTTCCATGTAATGGGTGGAGAGAGGATGTTTTATTGTACAAACTTATTGCAATGAATGGAGGTACACTATATATACAAAAACCGTGTGGACACCCCTTCAAATTAGTGGATTCGGCTATTTCAGCCACACCCGTTGCTGACAGGTGTAGAAAACCGAGTACACAGACATGCAATCTCCATAGACAAATATTGGCAGTAGAATGGCCTTACTGAAGAGCTCAGTGACTTCCAACGTGGCACCGTCATAGAATGCCACCTTTCCAACAAGTCAGTTCGTCAAATTTCTGCCTTGCTAGAGCTGCCCCGGTCAACTGAGAGTGCTGTTATTGTGAAGTGGAAACTTCTAGAAGCAACAACGACTCAGCCGCAAAGTGGTAGGCCACAAAAGCTCACAGAATGGGACCACTGAAGTGTGTAAAAATCTTCTTCCCTTGGTTGCAACACTCACTACCGAGTTCCAAACTGCCTCTGAAAGCAACGTCAGTACAAGAACTGTTTGTCAGGAGCTTCGTGAAATGGGTTTCCATGGCCGAGCAGCCGCACACAAGCCTAAAATCACCATGCGCAATGCCAAGCGTCGGCTGGAGTGGTGTAAAGCTTGCCGCTATTGGACTCTTGAGCAGTGGAAACGTGTTCTCTGGAGTGATGAATCACGCTTCACCATCTGGCAGTCCGACGGACGAATCTGAGTTTAGCGGATGCCAGGAGAACGCTACCTACCTGCCCAAATGCATAGCACCAACTGTCAAGTTTAGTGGAGGAGGAATAATGGTCTGGGGATGTTTTTCATGGTTCGGGCTAAGCCCCTTAGTTTCAGTGAAGGGAAATCAACACTACAGCATACAGTGACATTCTAGATGGTTCTGTGCTTCCAACTGTGTGGCAACAGTTTGGGGAAGGCCCTTTCCTGTTTCAGTATGACAATGCCCCTGTGCACAAAGCTTGTCCATTCAGACATTTTTTGTCGAGATCGGTGTGGAAGAACTTGACTGGCCTGCACAGAGCCATGACCTCAACCCCATCGAACACCTTTAGGATGAATTGAAATGCTGACTGCGAACCTGACCTAATCGCCCAACATCAGTTCCCAACCTCACTACTGCTCGAGGCTGAATGGATGCAAGTCCCCGCAGCAATGTTCCAACATCTAGTGTAAAGCCTTCCCAGAATATAGACCAACTCCATATGACATGATTTTGGAATGAGATGTTCGACGAGCAGGTATCTAAATACTTTTGGTCATGTAGTGTATTATGGAGATATTGGAGTTTTTCCCCAAGTATTGAATTATTTGTTTCAATTGTGATTGACATTATGGATACTAGGACAGAGGATCTGACAGGCTCTGTATTTCTGCACAACCTGTACTGTATATATTTGACAACAAGTTGCAACATAATGGAAAACTGTGTTTGTGAATGTACATTGAGGTTGTGGGCAATTTAAAAGACAAATAACATTTTCGGTGAACTGACCAACAAGTCGTCACACACAACTTTCATACTCATCTACTGAGAATGATGCAGTACAACGACAATGGCTTGAAGGATAAAACGTAAGTATTTCTATCTACGCTAAAAATGGAAGAAGCAACGTCAAATTGTCTCCATGTCTCATGAGCATGGACCCTTTCTTTCCTTCATTGCAATATGACATCAAACTGACAGATGACACTGCAATCAGACCGCAATCTGTGTGTGTTTACATCATGGAAACCTTTGTGTGTGTGTGTGTGTGTGTGTGTGGTGTTGTGTGTGGTGTGTTTACATCATGGAAACCTTTGTGTGTGTGTGTGTGTGTGTTTTACATCATGGAAACCTTTGTGTGTGTGTGTGTGTGTGTGTTGTGTGTGTGTGTGTGTGTGTGTGTGTGTGTGTGTGTGTGTGTGTGTGTGTGTGTTGTGTGTGTGTGTGTGTGTGTGTGTGTGTGGTGGGTGTGTGTGTGTGTGTGTGTCAGTGGACATGCAATACATGTATACATTGAGTGTACAAAACATTATGAACACCTGCTCTTTCCATGACAGACTGACCAGGTAAATCCAGGTGAAAAAGATATGATCCCTTATTGATGTCATCTGTTAAATCCATTTCAATCAGTGTAGATGAAGGGGAGGAGACAGGTTTAAGAAGGATTTAAGCCTTGAGACAATTTAGACATGGATTGTGCATGTGCCATTCAGAAGGTGAATGGACAAGACAAAAGGCGCACCGGTTTGCATCAACAACTGCAACGCTGCTGGGTTTTTCACACTCAACAGTTTCCCGTGTGTTTCAAGAATGGTCCACCAGCCAACTTGACAGAGCTGTGGGAAGCGGTGGACTCAACATGTTCTTAACGTTTTGGACACTCAGTGTATGACGTCCTACACTAACTGGCCATTTACTCAATTTCCTCTGTCTGTTGTGACATCCGACGCAACACTGGGTGACACAGACCAGCGAGCGTTGGATGGTTGCTACAGTCAATTATGTGACCACAGCACAGGAAAGAGAAGCAGGAACCTACAGACACTATGTCTGCTTTGCACGAACGGTCTCAGAGAGATCACTTAGACCCCTTACGTCTGTGTGCATGTCTGTTTTTCCATCAATCAATCAAATGTATTTATAAAGCCCTTTTTACATCAGCAGATGTCACAAAGTGCTATACAGAAACCCAGCCTAAAACCCCAAACAGCAAGCAATGCAGATATAGAAGCACGGTGGCTAGGAAAAACTCCCTAGAACCTAGGAAGAAACCTAGAGAGGAACCAGGCTCTGAGGGGTGGCCAGTCCTCTTCTGGCTGTGCCGGGAGGAGATTATAACAGAACATGGCCAAGATGTTCAAATGTTCATAGATGACCAGCAGGATCAAATAATAATAATCACAGTGGTTGTAGAGGGTGCAACAGGTCAGCACCTCAGGAGAAATGTCAGTTGGCTTTTCATAGCCGAGCATTCAGAGTTCGAGACAGCAGGTGCGGTAGAGAGAGTCGAAAACAGCAGGTCTGGAACAAGGTAGCACGTCTGGTGAACAGGTCAGGGTTCCTTAGCCGCAGGCAGAATAGTTAAAACTGGAGCAGCAGCACGACCAGGTGGACTGGGGACAGCAAGGAGTCATCAGGCCAGGTAGTCCTGAGGCATGGTCCCAGGGCTCAGGTCCTCCGGGAGGGCAGAGAGAGAGAGAATTAAAGGGAGCATACTTAAATTCACACAGGACACCGGATAAGACAGGATAATTACTACATCAGATATAACAGACTGACCCTAGCCCCCCGACACCTAAACTATTGCAGCATAGATACTGGAGGCTGAGACAGGAGGGGTCGGGAGACACTGTGGCCCTGTTCAATGATACCCTCGGACAGGGCCAACCAGGCAGGATATAACCCCATCCACTTTTCCGAAGCACAGCCCCCACACCACTAGAGGGATATTCGCAAACCACCAACTTACTACCCTGAGACAAGGCTGAGTATAGCCCACGAAGATCTCCCCCACGGTACAAACACGAGGGGGGTGCCAACCCGGACAGGAAGATCACATCAGTGACTCAACCCACTCAAGTGGTGCACCCTTCCTAGGGATGGCATGGAAGAGCACCAGTAAGCCAGTGACTCAGCCCTCGTAATAGGGTTAGAGGCAGAGAATCCAAGTGGAGAGAGGGGAGCCGGCCAGGCAGAGACAGCAAGGGCAGTTCGTCGCTCCAGTGCTTTTCCGTTCACCTTCGCACCCCTGGACCAGACTACACTCAATCATAGGACCTACTGAAGAGATGAGTCTTCAATAAAGACTTAAAGGTTGAGACCAAATCTGCGTCTCTCACATGGATAGGTAGACCACTCCATAAAAATGTTGCTCTATAGGATAAAGCCCTGCCTCCAGCTGTTTGCTTAGAAATTCTAGGGACAATAAGGAGGCCTGCGTCTTGTAACAGTAGTGTACATGTAGGTATGTACGGCAGGACCAAATCAGAAAGATAGGTAGGAGCAAGTCCATGTAATGCTTTGTAGGTTAGCAGTAAAACCTTGAAATCAGCCCTAGCCATGTACGTGTATTAAATGTGTACGTATAGTGTGTGTGTGTCGCACACGTGTTTGAATGTCTGTTTTCCCATCTATGCATAGTAACTGTGTGTGTGTACCTGATATAGTGACCAGGACGTTGAGTCCCTCTAGGACGTCCATCTGTTGGAAGCGGCGTCGGCTGATTAGGGGGTAAACCTTCCCTTGACCGCTACGGTCCAGCAGCATCAGACCACTCTCTGTGCCCACCAGGAGGTTCACTCCTACACACACACACACACAGGTTTGCATTTAGATTGCTGTCACCTGGTAGTGAAGACTGATATTACTGTGATAACTACATAGCAGAGATAATTGTGACCACTCACCCCAGAGTGCTGCACACAGGATCTCAGAGTTAAACCTCTTCTTATACTTGCGGATCTCTGGGGTGTCGCTTTGTGGTCGTGTATTGACAGGGTTTACATTGACCACGGAGCCTTTACGCGACGGGTCCGCCCTCAGTGCCTCTGCCAGCCTAGCGTCGTTCCCAAAAGCTGCAGAGGACAAGGAAGGGATTCAGTTGGAAATACAAGCTGATTATGTATTACTATCATATATATTCAGTTCTGTATATTTAGTATACGTTTCTATAAATGTTCTATATTTATTATACATTTCTATAACGTTTGTTTGGAATAAACGGGTGTTCTCTGGTGTTGCCTCAGAAACGAACACAAGGTTTGTTGACACTGGAGAGAACCACTCAGATACTGCTGATGGGGACTGGTCACCCAGTAAGAGGGCTGGGGGCTGGTGGGAGGGGCTTACCCAAGTTATTGAGAGCGGCGCCGGATGGAGAGACCTGGAGGAGGCGTGGATCAATAAAGGGAGTGAAGGAGGAGGAGGACTTGTGTTTCTGCATGCTGTTGCTGGAAGAATGGCTCTAGAGGAGCAGGTAAATAGAACAACAGACATATAGAATCATTATGTCATTGACTTACCAGCCAACTCCTAGACCAAGGCTACAATGGCAGCAGTTTGTGTACGTATAAACATGAAACACCATTTCCCATAGCTCCATAAATACCACAAAACTAAAAAATAGAAACTGGGGAAGGTGTAAGGAGCATAGAGAAATCAGGTACAGGAAAAACTATTCACAAAATCACACAGTGAATTAAAGTGAAACAGGCAAAAACAAGAAGTATCTATGGCGGTGGGTAAAACAGATGGAATGTTCAGGAAATAACAAAAGTTGAGGAACAAAAACATATCTCAAGGAATGGCTTTTCATGGTAAAATAATGACCTGTGTTTATTCCTGAAATATGCTATGTTGTAGCCTAGTCCTACGAGGGTTTCTGGAAGATGTCTTTAATCATCTGTGACTAAAAGCCACAAATAATAATCAAAATGTGCCTCCGAGGATATGTAAGCCAGCACAACCTAGTCTCAAAAAAAGTCTAAAAATAAGAAATTATGTAAAATTCCAATAACTTGGTCAAAATAAAATAAAAATTAGGGGGAGAAACACCACACCTACAGAGCATGGAGGAAACTAGAGTAGTTGTCGCACTCAGAAAAAAAAAAGAGAAAGACCACCAGGTGGCCAGAGAGAGATAACCACCAGGTGGCCAGAGAGAGATAACCACCAGGTGGCCAGAGAGAGATAACCACCAGGTGGCCAGAGAGAGA
>NC_036839.1:29087564-29146546 GCF_002910315.2 Salvelinus sp. IW2-2015
ACCAGGTGGCCAGAGAGAGATAACCACCAGGTGGCCAGAGAGAGATAACCACCAGGTGGCCAGAGAGAGATAACCACCAGGTGGCCAGAGAGAGAGATAACCACCAGGTGGCCAGAGAGAGATAACCACCAGGTGGCCAGAGAGAGATAACCACCAGGTGGCCAGAGAGGAAGAGAACACGACTAGGTGGTCAGAGAGAGAGATAACCACCAGGTGGCCAGAGAGAAATAACCACCAGGTGGCCAGAGAGGAAGAGAACACGACTAGGTGGCCAGAGAGAGAGAACACCACTAGGTGGCCAGAGAGAGAGAGAGACGATAGAAGAGAGAAGAAACACCACCAGGGTGGCCAGAGACACAGAGAGAGAAGAGGAGAGAGCACCAACTAGTGTGGCCAGAGGAGAATAGAACGAAGAGAGATAGGTATGCGCGATTAGAACGCCACTAGGTGGCCATGAGACGATCTGAGTCAGGGAGAGAAGCTGCGAGCCAACCACCATGTGGCCAGATGACACAAGAGAGAGGAAATGATCGAGAGAGCACCCACTAGGTGGCCACGAGAAGATAGAGAGAGGAGGAGAAAAGAAAACACCACTCAAATGGCCAGAGAGAGAGAGAGAGCACCACCAGGTGGCCAGAGACACAGACAGAGAGAGAGAGAGCACTACCAGGTGGCTCAGAGGGAAAGAAAATCGAGGAACCACGACTAGGTGGCCAGAGACGAGAGAAGCGAGGAGTGAGAAACGAGGGAGGAGAGAGAGAGAGAGAGAGAGAGCGACGAGGAGAACAGAAAGAGAGATGAGACGAGAGGAAGGGGAGCGATCCAATCGAGAGCGGACGAGAGAGATAGAACACCACTAGGTGGCCAGAGAAGGAGGAGAGCAGAGAGCAACACAGACATCACCGCACTTCCTTCCCGTGGTGCCTCTACAGCACTCACAGACGAACTGGTCCCATCCGCAGGGACCACGACAACCTGTGTGGGCCGCCAGATGACAGAAGAGAGAGAGAACACACTAGCGCGGTTGGCCAGCAGACAAGAGAGTGAGGGAGAGAGGGAGAGCGAAGAGAAGAGAGAGCAAAGCTATCACTACCAGGTGGCCAGGTGTGGGCCAGAGAAAGGTAGAGAGAGAAGAGAGGCACTCGACCAACACACAGCTAAGTGGCCAGAGCAGCAGAGGAAGAGAGAGACGTTGAGAGATGAAACACCACTAAGTGGCGAGAGGAGAAAGACTCGAGCAGCGAGGAGGAGAGAGCCGCACAGAGACCAACAACCACCAGTCTGTGTGGGCCAGATGACAGAGAGAAGATCGCCCGGAACAGGAATCACCATCTAGGTGGCCAGAGACAGAGAGATTGAGAGAAAGAGAGAAGAGGAGAGGAAGATGCGGAGAACAGCAACTACCACGGTGGCCCCCAGAGAGACCGAGGAGAGCACCAACCACGTGCCAGAGACAGGAAGAGAAAGCACCACCAGATGGCAGAGACAGAGCCAGAGAGAACACCACTAAGAGTGGCCAGAGGACAGACAGAGAGAGAGAGATAGAGGAGAGAGGGAAGAGAGGAGAGAGAATGGAGATCGAGGATTGAGATGGACAGAGCGAGGACGACGACGATCGAGATCGACGAGCCACTTACGCAGGTGGACAGAGAGCAGAGAGGAGACCCACGTGAGAAGAGACACCTAGTGGCCAGGAGGCCAGAGAGCCGGGGCGAGAGACAGTAGGAGAGAGGAGAGATATGAGATTGAGAGAGAGAGAGAGAGAGAGATGAGAGAGGAGAGAGAGAGAGAGGGACGAGAGCAGAGAGAGAGGATGAGAGAGCGAGAGGAAGGGAGATCACTACCAGGTGACAGAGGACAGACAGAGCACCACCAGGTGGCCCCAGAGAAGAGAGACGCACCCACCAGATGGCCAGAGACAGAGCGAGACGGAGAACACCACTGCGGTGGCCAGAGACAGACAGATGAGAGAGAGAGAGAGAGAGAGAAGAGGAGAGAGAGAGAAGAGAGTAGACGAAGCGAGAGAGAGAGAGGAAGCACTACCAGGTGGACAGAGGAGAGAGAGAGAACACCACTAGGTGGCCAGAGAGTAGAACGAGAGAAGAGACGGAGAGAGACGAGAAGAGAGAGAGAGAGAGAGAGGAAGAAGAGAGACGAGAGAGAGACGACGAGAGAGAGAGAGAGAGCAGAGAGAGAGAACTACCAGGTGGACAGAGAGAGAGAGACAACTCCACCTACTGGTGCGCCAGAGACAGAGAGAGACACCACAGGTGGCCAGAGACAGAGCGAGATGGAACACCACTAGGGGCCAGAGACAGAGAGAAGGGAGAGCACTACTCAGGTGGCCAGAGAGAAAGACGAGGAGAGAGAGAGAGACAACACCACTAGGTGGCCAGAGACAGAGAGAGAGAGAGAGAGAGAGCACTACCAGATGCAACCAGTTCCTAACAGACCCAGGCCTGAGGGAGGACCAGGGACCATGGGCCAGAAGGAGGCTAAGAGGGACATACCTCCAGTAGCATGCTGAGCTTGTCCAGGGGGCTCTGGGGGGACATTGACATGGTGGGGCTGGTCAGGCTGGAGGAGGAGGGGGAGGAGGAGGCAGAGGAGGAGGGGGAGTGGTGGCTCTGCTGGATCAGGTCAGGCAGGAGGTGAATGCGGCCTGCAAAGCCATTTCTCTCCTGATGGCCTTGGAGACCGGGGTGGCCCTGGAGGGCAGGGTGAATCAGCCCGGGGCTGGGGACAAAGCCAAGGACAGGGCCTTGACCAGGGCTGGGGACAGGTCGCTTTTTGCTGTCACCTGAACTCTGGAAGTAAGAACAGGGGCACACTTTGGGTCTAAGTTTCTTTCCCTGAGGAGGGATTCTATTGGCTACTTGTGTTAAGGGAAGACTAGTCTACTGAAGTAGGCTACTGAAGCTACAGTCTACTACTGTAAGAGACTTCAGACACATTCATTTGGGGATTAAGGAAAAGAGAATTGTCAATAACAGAGACCAAAAGTGTAATTTTACTCTAAATTATTTCTATGACTTTATTGGAGGCATTTTATGATGTTCAATCTGTTGCAGGACTATGCTGTCGTCCAATGGGAGAACCGGTGGTTAATACTGGGAGTCGGTGCATTTCTTCAAGTTAACAAAGCCCTTTCCATTCTAACCCTGACCCCTTGGCTTCACCAGCAACACAAAGTAAACAATGAGAGAACAAATAACAAAGCAAGGTCCAACACAATATTAAACACAGTGGATAAACCATAAAGGGACAAATGAGTGAATGAAATATCACAATAAAATAACTAAAAAGGTTTACAGTGTGTGACTGATATGTTGTTATAAGAGAGGTGGACGGTGTGGCCTGGGTGTTGGCCTTACCGGTCTGACGATCTGAGTGCCATCTTTACAGGGTGTGGTTTTAGMGTCACTCTCGCCCTCCTCGTGAACGATCATAGTCTTCACCGACTCCGTCTCACCGTTGCTCAGCCTCGAAGAGCTGGAGGTGGAGGTGGCATAAACAGAGAATCAGGAAGAGATTGTTCTAATCACATTAATTTCCCTTCACCGCAATCACACGCTCAAATGTCATTGCAATATGATGTCATTGTGAGTAGGGATAGGGTTGGGGTTCAGGCACAGGTCCTCCTCTACGTACACAGCCCGAGAGTCCTCTGGTCCTGAGGTAGACTCCTCCCCTCCCTCCTGGTCCACCTCTTCATCATCATCCTCATCTGTGGTACCCGACTCTTCACTGGATGAGGAGTAGTCCGTCACCTTGTGGGGGCGTGGAACATCCTCCACTGCACGCAGCTCTTTGGCCAGTGCCGTCAGGTCCTAGAAAGGAGGATGGGGGTCAGAGGTTAGAGGTCAAATTCTGTTTCCTTCCCCCTCTCTTTCAGTCTCTCTCTCTCTCTCTTTAGCTCTCGTTTTCCGGGTTGTGGATTTGTTGCCGGGTCATTCGCAGGGTTAAATGCAGGAGACAGGATGCAGGAAGCTGCTTGGGGAGGAAGTGAAATCACAGGTGCGCCAGCCAATGAGGAGTGGGCCGGTGAGTAGCAAAGCCAACAGGAGATGAGAAAAGAGATTTATATATTTAACCAGGCAAGTCAGTTAAGAACAAATCCTTATTTTCAATGATGACCTAGGAACAGTGGGTTAACTGCCTTGTTCAGGGGCAGAACAACAGATTTGTACCTTGTCAGCTCGGGATACCCTGCCGCCACATGAGTAATTACACACTGCTGCCATAATTCCAATCTGTCCACAAGGCTGGAAGAGGTTAGTGAGTCATCAGATGACAAGACCAGACCAGAGCATACAAGGAAGGAAGGGGCTGCAAGTATGAGAGAGATTGAATGATCCAATAGAAATAAATATAAGAAGTATAGGGGAGGAGACAGAGGTTAAAAGGAGCATGAGTAAAATAGCACCAATCAGGAGAGAGGCAAGTCATTAGTACAGAACCCTTCAGCCAATGAGATTGTCAGTACAAACACACACTATTTCACTCTAGCTTACCACTTCCCCTACAGAATTCACATGAGTACCAGTAATCCACAGCGCAGAGGGCGAAACACACAAAGTACTATGTCAGATCATTGTAAAACCGTCATTCCCACTCAAAACTGTTATTTCCACCGCTTTTTGAATTATCACAACACTTGGTCTCATTCAACACTAGTTAGTACACTAGCTTGTACACTAGTCAGCTAGTCCAATAGTTTTACGGGGGTAAGATCTCACCACCGGTTGGTTAGGTCTGACCAATTCCTTCCTCTCCTCTGGGGTTTTCCCAGCATGCTCTGGGCGCTGAAGGGGAGAACCCTCAGACTTTGATGAAGCTGAGAGGGGGACAGCGGGGATACTGGTCAGTAAACTAAAGAGCTATGTGGAGAATTTTTTGTAGTGTATTCAATGGCTAATGTACTCTAATGAATCATATACTGTAATCCAATACTGCAATGTGGTGCTAAATGTATTATCATTTGATTACCAATAACTGAGTACTTTGTATACAATAGTTATGTGTGTGTGTCTTGAGAGTGTGTATGTAAGAAACTCCTCATGAGACTATGCATGTGTGTGTGCGTGTGTGTATCAAGGGAACATAAGACTCACAGCGGGCTCTGAATCTCTCCCCTGAGCCGCTGTGAGAGCTGGAGTTACTGGAGCCAGAGGAACTGCCAGTACTACCACTACTACCACTGCCTGGCCTGGGGACCAGCTTCTCCACCCGCTCCCACAGCAGATGCGGCTCCGCTGCCGCACTGTGGAGAGAGACAGAGGTTTTATATTACAGACACACATACTTTACATATAGGCAAAATATATACAATACCAGTCAAAAGTTTGGACACACCTACTCATTCTAGGGTTTTAAGTTATTGGTACTATTTTCTACATTGTAAAATAATAGTGAAGACATCAAAACAATGAAATGACACATATAGAATCATGTAGTAACCAAAAAAGTGTTACACAAATCAAAATATATCTTTTATATTTTAGATTCTTGAAAGTAGCCACCCTTTGCCTTGATGACAGCTTTCCACACTCTTGGCATTCTCTCAACCAGCTTCATCTGGAATGCTTTTCCAACAGTCTTGAAGGAGATCCCACCAATGCTGAGCACTTGTTGGCTGCTTTTCCTTCACTCTGCGGTCCAACTCATCCCAACTCATTGTTGAAAAACAAATGATAGTCCGGCTAAGCACAAACCAGATTGGATGGCGTATCACTGCAGAATGCCTTGAATTCAAATAAATCACCAACAATGTCACCAGCAAAGCACCCCCACACCATCACACCTCCTCCTCCATGCTTCACGGTGGGAACCACACATGCGGAGATCATCCGTTCACCTACTCCGTGTCTCAAAAAGACACGCCGGTTGGAACCAAAAATCTCTAATTTGGACTCATCAGACCAAAGGACAGATTTCCACCGGTCTAATGTACATTGCTCGTGTTTCTTGACCGAAGCAAGTCTCTTCTTCTTATTGGTGTCTTTTAGTAGTGGTTTCTTTGCAGCAATTCGACCATGAAGCCTGATTCACACAGTCTCCTCTGAACAGATGATGTTGAGATGTGTCTGTTACTTGAACTCTCTGAAGTATTTATTTGGGCTGCAATCTGAGGTGCAGTTAACTCTAATGAATTTATCCTCTGCAGTAGAGGTAACTCTGGGTCTTCCTTTCCTGTGGTGGACCTCTTGAGAGCCAGTTTCCTCATAGAGCTTGATGGGTTTTGTGACTGCACTTGAAGAAACTTTCAAAGTTTTTGAAATGTTCCATAATTACTGACCTTCATGTCTTAAAGTATTGATGGACTGTCGTTTCTCTTTGCTTATTTGAACTGTTCTTGCCATAATATGGACTTGGTCTTTAACCAAATAGGGCTATTCTCTGTATACCACCCCTACCTTGTCACAACACAACTGATTGGCTTAAACGCATGAAGGAAATAAATTCCACAAATGAACTATTAACAAAAGCACACCTGTTAATTGAAATGCATTCCAGGTGACTACCTCATGAAGCTGGTTGAGAGAATGTCAAGAGTGTGCAGAGCTGTCATCAAGGCAAAGGGGTGGCTACTTTGAAGAATCTCAAATCTCAATTCTATTTTGATTTGTTTAACACTTTGTTTGGTTACTACATGATTCCATATGTGTTATTTCATAGTTTTGATGTCTTCACCATTATTCTACAATGTTGAAAATAGTAAAAATAAAGAAAAAACCTGTAGGTGTCCAAACTTTTGCCTGATACGGTACATTTTAATAGACAGACACATATAGACACATACATTTTCATAGACACAGACATGCACACAAAGTCTCACAGGAGATGAGGCTCAGCATTATAGAGAATTGCTAAGAAAGAAAAGGTAACACACAAATAGGAGACAATGATATGTATCACAGGGCAGAGCAGTGAGTAATGTTACATAAAACCCTCCCACACAGTATCCACACACAGAGAAGACCAGGACTCCACGGAGAACAGACAGACACACAGTGAAGAGGTTTTACATTACAGTACTGAACACTCGAAGAGAAGAGGAAAGGAGAGGAGAGGGGGATGGTGAAATAGTACAATAGAGGGGGAGACAGACACAGAGAGACGGACGGAGAGAGACAGAGAAAGGGCAGATAGAAAAAGAAAGAGGGACATGAAAAGGTACCTGCTGGCTTTCCTCTGGCTCACCGGGTTGCTAGGCGTGGCATTGCCATGGAAAGGGGAGTCCTTGCGTGACAGTACTGGAGACCTGGACGTTGTCCTCACAGGAACCTTCCATACAGACAGATGCCAGCTCTCACACAAACTCTACGGCCACACACACACTCGGAGTGCGTGTATGCACGAGAGAGCGTGACATAGGGGTGCCAGGAGCAGAAACGCTGGACACACTGTTAAGACGTCCTTACAAGGTCCCGACAACGTTACTACAATGTCCAAATGATGTTCCACCCATACCCACACTGTGTAAAGTCACCCCACTGAAAGAGTTAGGTCTGATACACAGCAAAAGACAGCATTATATCCACACTCTTCCCTTATCAACCCCTGACTTAACACAAACACAGTTGTCAGGTTATAATATTGATTTGTTAGCATTCCTCTGTAGTAGTTTCCAGGGGACAGGAGGGAAAATAGCCTAAGAACAGGGCGCAGCATCCAAAGCAGAGCAGAGCAGAGCAGAGCAGAGCAGAACAAACAGCCGCTCCATTCAGAAGGAATACTAACTAACACTGACATTGATTTGAGACACTAACAGGCTCGCTTGGGAAGTGGAGGGGGCAGAACATGAAATGACATACTCATACCTCACCAACGAAGAGGAAGTGATGTTTGATAGGTAGGCCCTATGTGAAGAGAGGACAATAATTCCACCTCTAATTTGTGCAGATGGGGGCATAAAAGGGGCCAACGTCTGGATTTCAACAGGATGAATATTTTCCTTGAACAGACGGAATCCTACCCCTCATTTGTGATAGCCTCCAGCGTCCCATTCATTTGGGAGCATTTCTAAAATGCTGAGATGCAAAAGCACTCAGCATTCAAGTGATTGCTGCTGCAGCTTTCTTTCTCTGCTATTTCTAAAACAGTCTCCTTCTGAGGTCTGGGAGGCTGAACGAGAGAAGGTTCTGTGAGGAGAGACAATAGAGGGGGAATAGAGAACAGAAAATGGACCTCTAATCCTTTCATAACGTTCTGCTCTCTCTGAATCCTCTCAGCAGGCCAGGGTGAGGAGGTGGTAGAGCCCTGCACAGGCTTGAATTTTAAGTCAGAGCCCGAGCCATGCCCGCAACGTTAAGGTCCGAATGATTCTGACAAATTGAAGGCCTGCTCAAAACCCGAAATCAGAAATAACTTCCTCCATTAGTAAATCCCTTAGCTGCTCCTCTGTCCGTCACTCGCTCATGCACTCTGTTTGCTCTGCATGTGCTTTTCTCATGGCGGCTCTGGGTCTGAGTATCCATAGCAACGGTTCCGCTTGGGCTGCTCTGCTCTATGACGAGACAGAGAGCAGTTAGCTGTTAGCTACTTTCATCACTCAAAACTCAAGCAACAATTATTTTCAGTGAAATAATCTCTCCTGTTTTATATTTGACTAGGTTGAAGCACATCTGACGCCATGTTATTATCTTAGTCAGATAAGACTGTACAGCGCAGCAGAGCATGAGCAAATGGCTCAGCTTCAAAATGTTAGCGATCAATTTAGTGATACCCGAGCCCGACCCGTACCCTAGTTACTGAAGAAAAAAATAAGCCTTACCCTGCCCTAACCCGATGTATAATGTTGGGGCCCGTCGGGTTCGGGTCGGGCAGCAGAGCTCTAGGAGGAGGTCGCCCCATCTTAGCTATTACTGAGACAACGTCACTCTGCTCATTCACTCCAATATTGTCCTCTCCAGCATGGCCATCTAGTGACTACCTGTCTACAGTTCAGACTTCCTAGTAAAGTCATCAAATGACTAACAGTCTACTCGCCTTTGCCAGGGGATAGGCCTGTTCTTACCCTGGGAGGGGAGACGTCTGTGGGGGCCTTCTCGAGGGGAGTGGCCCTAGGCTGGGGGTGGGGCTGCAGGTCAGTGCGTGCGAGCGGTGATGATGATGGTGATGGTGCAGGTTGACGGTGTTGCTCCTGAGAGCGCAGGTTGAGGTGTGCAAAGCCAGGGACGATGGGCTCACTGAAGGAATGAGAGCGTGAGACGACAGGGGGAGTGGCGATGCTGCTCTTTAGAGCGGCCAAGTGGGACCACTGGACCTTCCAGAGACAGATAGACAGACGGGGTTCATCAGAGGGGTGGACACATTTGGAGGAATGGGGAGGTTTTTGGGGAGGAGGAGGGAGACACAACAAGAGAACAAGACCACAAACACAGGCAGCAGACAGTGATTGGATACTGAAGCTTCAGGAAGCATAAAAATGGGTGGAGCAGTCATGTAACCAATATGAAGTCTTAGGAAGACAGATTTGATTGGTTCACATCACAGACAGCCAATGACAGCTCCACCTGTTTTGGTGCTCATGATGCGTCAGTCTCATCACCAGTTGTGAGAATGAGCATGGATCACATAAACAAGCTATTCACAGATGAGCTAGCATCATGCATGGACAGACACAATCACACACACTCACATATGGCATGCACATATTCAAGGAGACTTTTTTGGTGAAAAGTAACTGAGAAGAGTATCATCCAATAGGAACATATCAATACTAGGTTTATAGCTGAATTTATTCCATGTCCTATTACTTTCAAATATGCACTGAGAAGCCCTCAGACATGAAGCCCCATAGAAAGAGACGTATCCCTCAACAAATGAGTCTTTTGTAACGAGCCCATGTCATCACGCTTCATATCGGTCTCTAATGACGTGTCACTAATGAGTGAAGTGACTAATGCATTTAAATGGCTCTGTTAAAAAATGTAGCAATCAATTACATCATCATCATTGCCACCAAATTCAACAATGTTTCATCTAATCACCATGACATTATCCAAAAAAAGAATGTTGCCCTGAATGGTGAACTGTAACAATGACTGTAATCAGGCTGGGCTGGTTGAGTCTTTCTCCCTGAGCAGATGAGATGAGAAATATACTGAGTCACTGTGAAAACAGAAAGATGAATTCTGGATGTGTTTGTGTTGTTTAGCACACAGTCCCAATGTAACAGCTATACTTTTATAAATAATTCAACATCTCAACCAACCTGGCAATGCCTACACTCACATACACACACACACTCACATAATACAGAAGGCAGTCAGAGGTAGAGTGAGTGGGTGAAGCTGGTATTGAACAGTGGCCAGATCAGAAGCAAGCAGCCTGGACTTCATACTAACACAGTGGTGGAGGATAGGCTGTCACCCAGGGAAGCATCAAAGACATTGGAGGAACCCATTAAGGAACCAGAAAGATCAACTTTGTCATCAGTAAGGGACTAGAAAGTTCAACTATGTCATCGTTAAGGGACAGAGAACAACGCCCACATTTCTCCGCACAGTGAAATAATTCAGCTAGAACGGAGGCTAGAACAGAGGGAGGGGGAGAAGAGAAAGATAGTGAACACAAAAACAGTCATCTACTGTAGCTAGTTAGACACCACTACTGATACACAACCCGGAGAGAGAGCGAGAGAGAGGGAGAGAGACCGCCCTGTTAGAACTACCTGGAAAGAATTWGGGATTGGAAAAAATAATTACGGAAAAGGACAGTGTAGCTAAAGGAGGAATAAGCTACTGCCGGTAGGCCATCTTGGTTGCCGTCTTGGTTACCTGGGCTTCCATGGGTCTGTGCATGGCGGGCGGGGCGGCCACGGGGGCGTTTCCATTAGCGACGGTCTCAGCGGCGCGGGGAGGAACTGGGGGCTGGACCTTAACCTGGGCAGCCTGAGGAGATCCTTGGATGTTCTTACGGTACCTCTCATCGGCCTGGAGGGACAGACARCAAGGACAGAGAGAGGGACAGTCATTTACCGTCACCAGACCAAAGAGGATGGAGCCACAGCAGCAGTGGGAGGGTCAGTAGTAAGATCAGTTAGGACCCCCATGAAGAACAGGCACACTAGCAGGGACTAGAAAGCATTACCACAACATGACAACTAGAGAGAGATATTATGACACGAAGAACAACAGGGGAGGCTTGTTCATCATGTATTAGTGCATCAAAGGAGGCCTGCTGGCAGAAGACAGTCAACAAAACAAGACCTGTTTAGTATTGCACCTGAGGATAGGAGAGACAGGTTAGTTTCAACCATTCAGCTGACAAAATCCAGACTCTAGACCCCTGTCCTCCTGACTCTTTCCCTGCAGGTGATAATGTAAGCAGCAGGTGAACGGAAAGGCTCTGGAGCAACGAACCGCCCTTGCTGTCTCTGCCTGGCCGGTTCCCCTCTCTCCACTGGGATTCTCTGCCTCTAACCCTATTACAGGGGCTGAGTCACTGGCTTACTGGTGCTCTTTCATGCCGTCCCTAGGAGGGGTGCGTCACTTGAGTAGGTTGAGTTACTGACGTGATCTTCCTGTCTGGGTTGGCGCCCCCCCTTGGTTTGTGCTGTGGTGGAGATCTTTGTGGGCCTATCACTCGGCCTTGTCTCAGGATTGTAAGTTGGTGGTTGAAGTATCCCTCTAGTTGGTGCGGGGGCTGTGCTTTGGCAAAGTGGGTGGGGTTATATCCTTCCTGTTTGGCCCTGTCCGGGGGTATCATCGGATGGGGCCAAAGTGTCTCCTGACCCCTCCTGTCTCAGCCTCCAGTATTTATGCTGCAGTAGTTTTATGTGTCGGGGGGCTAGGGTCAGTTGGTTATATCTGGAGTACTTCTCCTGTCTTATCCAGTGTCCTGTGTGAATTTAAGTATGCTCTCTCTAATTCTCTCCTTCTCTCTTCTTTCTCTCTCTCGGAGGACCTGAGCCCTAGGACCATACGTCAGGACTACCGGGCATGATGACTCCTTGCTGTTCCCCAGTCCACCTGGCCTTGCTGCTTTCCAGTTTCAACTGTCTTGCCTGCGGTTATGGAACCCCTATCTGTCCCAGACCTGCTGTTTCAACTCTTAATATCGGCTATGAAAAGCCAACTGACATTTATTCCTGATTATTATTTGACAGCTTCACTTATGAACATTTTGAACATCTTGGCCATGTTCTGTTATAATCTCCACCCGGCACAGCCAGAAGAGACTGGCCACCCCTCATAGCCTGGTTCCTCTCTAGGTTTTTCCTAGGTTTTGGCCTTTCTAGGGAGTTTTTCCTAGCCACCGTGCTTCTACACCTGCATTGCTTGCTGTTTGGGTTTTAGGCTGGGTTTTTGTACAGCACTGTCGAGATATTAGCTGATGTACGAAGGGCTATATAAAATAAACTTGATTGATTGATTGAGCAGGTCAGGCCAGTAGAGGGTAGAACCAGGGATACACAGCAGAGCAAGGCCAAATGAGCCACCTCTATATCAGACTGGGTCATAGCTCTAGGATAGCGACAACAGCAGCATTTATTAGAACTGCTGAGGTGACCCCCCCCCCCCCCCCGGAAAACAGTGGTCCATGTTACTATACCCTCGAAAGGGCTTCAATGGGGAAATAATACTATGTAATCTTCATGTCTGTTAGGAAAACGTGGCAATCATGTTAACGACATTGTCTTACAAACCTCTGGGGCGGTGGGGAATGATGACTGAATAATGGCATTATGTGTGTAAAATGTTAAGAAGTGTGAGGAAGCGAAATAAGTGCAGGGGATGTGGACTGAAAGTGGACAGAACCCTTCACATTTCATATACAGTATATTGCCCCCCCCAAAATGATCTATCTACATAGGTTTAATTGAATGATGAATAGAGACGATGGATCCTTCTGGTAATTGATTCAAAACCTAAAACATCATAAAAGGTTTTAGTAGTTGCAAAGCAGGCGTTGACTGACAAAGCACAGCTTCAAGTTTTTATGTTCATAATCATTTAGTTTGAAGAGGATCTAAATATAAAGAAGTGGGCAGTTAAAAAATGTCCAAGATGCTGCATCTCTATCTGACAACAGGCGTCTGTCTCCATTTATCAACTGTGCTTCATTCTATAGCCAGAGGACTCCTGATATCTCCATGAGTGATAAGTATCATTTTTGTCTTAAATCGGTTTTGTCTAGTACCGTCTTTTTGTCTAGTCTAGGGTCTACTTTAAGTGCTGCCTGTCTTCACAGTAGCCTACTTGGTGTGGGAACTGCTGACTATATTAACTTGCAGATGATTGTTGACACCATTAACACAGGATTAAGTAGCAGGGCAATTTGCGACTGTTGCCGTTGTAATCAGTGGCTGTATGGAGGGGGAGTGGTTTCTCCTCTCCTAGGCAATTATCAAAAAAAAGTTATATAATATATTATATATATATATATATATATATTAATATATATTATATATATAAAAATATATATATTTCACCTATTTAACCAGGTAGGCTAGTTGAGAACAAGTTCTCATATTGCAACTGCGACCTGGCCAAGAAAAGCATAGCAGTTCGACACATACAACAACATAGAGTTAGTTACACAGGTGGAATAAACAATAAAATATACAGTCTAATTAATACAGTGAAAAAAAGAAGAAAAAAGATCTATATACAGTGAGTGCAAATGAGGGTAAGATAAGGGAGTTAAGGCAAATAATAGGCCATTCGGTGACGCGAAGTTAATTACAAATATAGCAATTAAACCACTGGAATGTAGATGTGCAGAAGTATTGAACTGTGCAAGATAAGAAGACCATGGAGGCAAAGAGCTAAGATAAATAAATAAATACAGTATGGGATGAGGTTAGTTGGATGGGCTGTTTACAGATGGGCTATGTACAGGTGCAGTGATCTGTGAGCTGCTCTGACAGCTGGTGCTTAAAGCTAGTGCGGGAGATGAGTCTCCAGCTTCAGTGATTTTTGCAGTTCATTCCAGTCATTGGCAGCAGAGAACTGGAAAGAAAGGTGGCCAAAGGAGGAATTGGCTTTGGGGGTGACCAGTGAGATATACCTGCTGGAGCATGTGCAACGAGTGGGTGCTGCTATGGTGACCAGTGAGCTGAGATAAGGCGGGGCTTTACCTAGCAGAGACTTGTAGATGACCTGGAGCCAGTGGGTTTGGCGACGAGTATGAAGCGAGGGCCAGCCAACGAGAGCGTACAGGTCGCAGTGGTGGGTAGTATATGGGGCTTTGGTGACAAAACGGATGGCACTGTGATAGACTGCATCCAATTTGGTACCGGCAATAGGTACCGGGAGGTGTGCTCTTTACCTCTACAAGGAAATTAGCAACTAGTGTTAGTACTTCAGGCTCCCGTTTTTTCAGYGGGAGCTATCAGCGACGGCTCGTTGCAAAATTAAGAGCGTTGCCGAAAAAACAAAGATGGTTCTGCCGAGTTGTTCTGCATAGTCTTTTGTAGCTTTGGCAATTATGTACTTGTTTTCTATACCTGTTTGCTCTTCTCCCTGTAGGCTTTACAGACACTCCCCACCCCTTGGCTGCAACCCTTCTAATTTAGTGTACCATGGGCACAAAACCCATGTGGAATTCCTGGTCTCTGGCAGCGTTTGGAACTATGCTGCCATTCAGTCCCTTGACTTTTTGGCTCTGACGGAGAAATGGATCACCCCAGAGAACACTGTTACTCCAGCTACTCTCTCTTCATCTGACTATGTTTTCTCTCATAGTCYAAGAGCATCTGGTCGTCGTGGAGGTGGCACAGGGCTACTAATTTCYCCTAAGTGGGGATTCTCTTTTCTCCCTCACTCACCCTCATTTATATTCCATGCTGTCACTGTCACTTGTCCATTTTAAGCTTAACATTGTTGTCATCTATCGCTGCCTTTGATTAATTTCTTTCCAACTTCCTTTCCCCTCCTTGCCTCTTTTGAACGGACCCTTTCCCAGTCCCCTCCCACCATTTCCCAGTCCCCTCGCACGACTAGAGGCTGTACGCCTACTAGTTTCACTGCAACCAACCTCCAGGKCTCTCTGATCACTACTTTGTTTCTCCCTCTACTCCAACCCTAGCCACAGCCCCTACCCAGATRCTCATGCGCTATCACAATCTTTGCTCTCTCTCTCACTACTCTCTCCTCTWCTGTCCTCTCTCCCTTTTGCTAAATCCTTCTCTCCTCCTGTCTCCTGATTCTGCCTGTTCAACCCTCCTCTCCTCCCATTACGCATCCTATGACTCACACTGTTTCCTTTCCTCCCAGCTGGCTCGGCCCTTCCCTCCTGCTCCGTGGCTGAGTGACTCATTGCGAGCTTACAGAACAGGGCTGTGGGCAACTGAGCTTAAATGGAGGGAAACAAAACTTCCGGAGGACCTATCATCCTTTCACTCCCTCTATACCTTCTCTTCCTCTGTATCTGCTGCTAAAGCCACTTTCTATAACTCTAAATGTAAAGCTTCTGCTTCTAACCCTAGGAAACTATTTTACCCGTTTTAAACCCTCAATTCTCCACACCTTCCCTCTCCCTCTGTGCCAATGACTTTGTCAACCTCTTTGAAAAGAAGGTTGACGACATCCGCTCCTCATTCACTCAGCCTATTGTGTCCAATGGTCCCACTCACACAGACGTACCCTTCACCTTGACCTCTTTCTCCCCTCTCTCTTCAGATGAAATCCTGCAACTAGTGAGGTCCGGCAGTCCGACAAGCTTCCCGCTCGACCCCATCCCATCCTCCCTTCTCCAGACCATCTCTGGAGACCTTCTCCCATTCCTCAAACTCATCCCTGACCACTGGCTGCATCCCCTCTGACTTCAAAATGGCCAGAGTCACTCCCCTCAAGAAACCAACACTCAACCCTTCTGACGTCAAACTACAGACTGGTATCCCTTTATTTTCAACACACTTGAGCGTGCTGTCTCTGGCCAAATCTCTCACTATCTCTCAGAATGATTTTCTTGACCCTAACCAGTCAGGCTTCAAGGCGGCTGACTCAATAGAAACGGCTCTTCTCTGTGTCACGGAGGCTCTATGCACTGCCAAAGCTGACTCTCTCTCCTCTGTTCTCATGCTCCTGGATCTATCCGCTGCCTTCAACAAGGTGAACCATCAGATTCTCCTCTCCACCCACTCAGGGCTGGGAGGTCTCAGGCTCTGCACACTCTTGGATTGCATCCTACCTGGCACGCCGCTCCTACCAAGTGACATCGAGAGGATCTGTGTCTGCGCCACGTAGTCTCACAACTGGTGTCCCCCAAGGCTCGGTTCTAGGTCCTCTCCTCTTTTCTCTATACACTAAGTCACTTGGCTCCATCATATCCTCACATGGTCTCTCTTATCATTGCTATACAGATGACACTCAACTTCTTTTCTCCTTCCCCCTTCTGACACCCAGGTGGCGGCACGCATCTCTGCGTGCCTGGCAGATATCTCAGCTTGGATGTCGGCCCACCACCTCAAGCGCAACAAGATGAAGCTGCTCTTCCTCCCGGGGAAAGCTTCCACACTCCAAGTCCTCTCCATCACTGTTGACAACTCCACGGTGTCCCCCTCCCAGAGTGCAAAGAACCTTGGCGTGACCCTGGACAACAGCCTGTCGTCCTCTGCAAACATCAAAGCAGTGACTCGCTCCTGCTGTTTCATGTTCTTGAACATCCGTAGAGTATGACCCTACCTCACACAGGAAGCGGCACAGGTCCTTAACCAGGCACTCCTCATCTTCCGTCTGGACTATTGCAACTCGCTGTTGGCTGGGCTCCCCACTTGTGCCATCAAACCCCCCCCCCCTTACTAGCGCTGACTTACACCTTGCCAAAACCGGGTGGCGCGCCGTGTGCCATCGTGCCCTATCGTGCATAAATTTATTTTGCCCCCCCACACCAAACGCGATCACGACACGCAGGTTAAAATATCAAAACAAACTCTAAACCAATGACATTCATTTGGGGACAGGTCGAAAAGCATTAAACATGTATGGTAATTTAGCTAGTTAGCTTGCAYTTGCTAGCTAACGTTAATTTGTCCTATTTAGCTAGCTTGCTGTTTCTAGCTAATTTGTCCTGGGATATAAACATTGAGTTGTTATTTTACCTGAAATGCACAAGGATCTCTACTCCGACAATTAATCCACACATAACACGGCCAACCGAATCGTTTCTAGTCATCTCTCCTCCTTCCAGGCTTTTTCATCGTTTAAATTATATGGTGATCGCATCTAAACTTTCATTGTATTACCACGACTACCGGCAAAACAGTTCGTCTTTCTATCACCCACATGGGTATAACCAATGAGAAGATGGCACATGGGTACCTGCTTCTATAAACCAATGAGGAGAAGGGAGAGGCAGGACTTGCAGCGCGATCTGCGTCAGAAATAGGAACGACATCTATTTTAGCCCTTGGTGTCGCAGACGCTCGTTGGCGCGCGCAAGCAGTGTGGGTGCAATAATTGAATAACATGGATTTCTACATTTATTTTGCGACGCTCGCGCACGCGACGTGTCCAGTCTGGTCAGCATGTTAGCTGATAGAGTATGTATTTTTCCTCAATAAAGTGATTGTGATGTGATGTGTGCGATGTGGTTGTCCCACATATCTATCTTAAGATGAATGCACTAACTGTAACTCACTAAGAGCGTCTGCTAATGTAAATCCCAAACTGTACTCTTCACTGAATATTTGATTGGACAGATTGGGGAATGGTGAAATGCTAATAGACTGCCATTTGAATGTAGAAAGGATATGGGTCGGTAGTTTAGACAGGGCTGTATCTGTAGTTTCTACACAGTGTACAAAACATTAAGAATACCTTCCTAATATTGAGTTGCTTACAACCACCCCCCCACCCACATTTTTACCCTCAGAACAGCCTCAATTCGTCAGGGCATTGACTCTACAAGGTGTCGAAAGCGTTTCACAGCGATGCTGGCCCATGTTGAGTCCAATGCTTCCAATAGTTGTGTCGAGTTGGCTGGATGTCCTTTGGGTGGTAGAACATTCTTGATACACACAGGAAACTGTTGAACGTTGTCTCATCCTGAGCAAGAATAGTAATATGACCAATAAAGTGAAAGTCCCTCACACCAGCAATCAAGCCACATGCCCCACAGTGGTACACCCCCTACAGTAGATAGTATTCTTAAAGGTGTTTATGACAGCAGCAGCACAAGCAATGGTAGCATTCAGCAGCAGTGTCATGGCAACGGAGCTGGGTTTCACCTCTCCGATTGTGGCGGGGCCTTTGGGGTCAGAAGTCAGTTGCTGTGGGGACTTGGTCCTCTCTTGAATCGACAGTTGCTGTGGGGACTGAGGCCTGTTGGTGGCTGGCGGCAGGGGTTTGTGCTGCTGTTGGAGAAGCAGTAGGTAGGACTGATTCTGCTGTTGGAGAAGCAGTAGGTAGGACTGATCCTGCTGTTGGAGAAGCAGTAGGTAGGACTGATCCTGCTGTTGGAGAAGCAGTAGGTAGGAACTGATCCTGCTGTGGCGAAGCAGTAGGTAGGACTGATCCTGCTGTTGGAGAAGCAGTAGGTAGGACTGATCCTGCTGTTGGAGAAGCAGTAGGTAGGACTGATCCTGCTGTTGGAGCTTCTGGACCTTACGCTGCTCCTCCAGCTCCTTCCACTTGTGCTCCTGAGTGCAGGGAGGTGTGGTGGTGCATCATCTAAACTTTCCATGGTGTGTGCTGTTCTAATTGAAGGAGTTCTGTAGAATGAAGGCTGGTGTCTTAATGGTGGAAGCTGTATCCATGTAACCAGGAAACTGATTCATGGGTTTTTGTATTTTCACCGGGACCCAATTATTCTAAGTGTTTGAATGCTTTGAGAATATTGACTATTCCAGTATAGCCCAAATATTGGTTTAAAGTGTAAAGGAAAAATKACTGAGCTAAAAGTTGATGATGAGTAAGAAGACATGGTGGGGGACAGTAAGACSGTGTAACAGAATCAATGACACACAATGTTGGTGTGAACTAAGTGATGGTGTGGAAGGAGGTGAGTGATCATATCCTCACATGATCTAATGTCCTCTTCTCAAACCCCTGGAGGAACATAGGCCTTCAACAACATACACAACATAAACACGTTGCCACGCAGATCCGCTAACACACCGTCTCAGCAGAATTAGGAACATTGGGAAAGAAACAATGAAACCCCTCTCTTCCTGTAGATAGGACACATCCTGGTGACATCACTTAAGAACTGTAATAAACACTGACTTCCACAACTTGGCCCAGAGAATTCATAACCTCCAAGCTCAATAGTTAGCTCCCTTCAGATCTGCCATACTGTGACATACTCTAACCAGATTTTCTTGAGACAGTTAGAGTAGTGTGACTTCAATAAATCTAAAACTTGCTAGCCATTCTCCAACACCCTACTACGGAGCGAAACCCATAAATTACAATCCAATGACTTAGAAGGCTAGAAGAACAGATGGATAATGGGAGATATCTAGATGGATAGAAGTAGATAGATAGGCTTACAGAGTTTGGTCTCACCAGTAGCATGGCCTGTTCGTGGAGCAGCTGCTGCTGCAGGATCTCCAGGTGCCTCTGCTCCTCCTCCAACTGGCGACGGATGTACTCCTGACAATAAAACACACACACAGACACACAGGTCATCAAGTGTCAGGGAAGACTACAAGTACTATGAAGGAGAGTGTTGTCAATGGAGAGTTCTCCTACCTGCTCGCGGTCAGCCCTCCTCTTCTCCTCCTCTGCCCTCCTGCGCTCCTCCTCCTCTTTACGCCGGCGTTCAACCTCCTCCATACGCCTCTTGTCATCCTGCTCGCGGCGCCGCTGCTCACGCTCCTGCTGCCTCCTCATCTCCCGCTCGCGACGCTGTTGCTATGGACAGCCACAGAGGGCGACAGAGAGCAGGTATCAGGAGCACTGACATCACTATCAGTTAACACACTGAGCTAGTTAGCTGTCTTGTTTATGGTCACCATATCTGGCCATTATGARATAAGCTAGCCATTTCTTATTGTGCTCGTCCTGCTTCCCAGGGTTCAGAGTTGGTTAACTACACTATGGAGGTGTCAAGTTTTACCTGTAGGCATATCATCACCATATCAAATTACAGTATGGCTGGCAGTCTCTTAAAAATTGGCTCATTAGCATTGATTTATTAAATCATCTCTATAAGTACAGTAAGTAGCTCTACACCAGTAGAGTAAGACCTGCAGGACACTGTGTGTGTGGTCCCTAGTTTTATTAAGTACACTATGGTGGTCCCTGGCTGCATCATGAAGTAGCATGTCTCCATTTTTAACCTTTCAACTGGCAGATGGGGATATCTAAAACAGGAGCACACATTCTCATGCCCCTTGGTCAACTAGCCCAAGAGGATTCCCTRAACCTACAGTATAATATGATTCATAAATGCATTTGCTCATTAATCTTAAGAAAGCTTGAGGCTGTCAAGTTGTATGTGAAACTATATGGGAAAATTTGTGATTTTGACCTACTGTACATGGAAGGATATATTTTCTGACTCCATTTTACAGGTTGTGTGTCTTTTAAAGAGGTTCCAAGCTGAGACATTAGACATGGTAATATCATGGGGACTAATGCATATAGGGCATAGGTCAGAGAATTGGCTGTGCTGATTTCTGCAGACTAAAACAACAGACAAACAGAAGCTTTCTCCCTCTAGCATGTTCTAGTAGCTAATGACTGAGGAAGAAGAGTCTCTCTGGCCCAGGTCTCCCAGAGAGGCTAAGATAGAGACAGAGCTCTCTGGTCTTCCTCTGGAAGAGATAAAGGCCAATTAGGGAACACAACCCAGAGGCTGTACACAAACACACTAATCACTACTGAAAACACAACACAGAGGAGAGAAACGTCTGTGGGGAGTGTGTTGACTGTTCTAGCACGGTCACAAACATGTTATGCATACATACACAATTTATGGGTGCAGCCTGGAGGAACAAACACACACCATTAAACAGGGTGGAAGAACACACACATACACAAACTTAGACACACACAGACACACTCGCTCTCTCTCATACCTCCTCCAGCCTCCTCCTTTGCTCTTTCTGCTGCTCGATGCGTTTCTGCCTCTCTGCCAGTAGTTGGCGCTTGTACTCCTCCTGCTCCCGGAGCTGCTGCTCCTGCAAGAGCTGCTGCCTGCGCAGGGCCTCCGAGCGCTCCTTGTTCTCCTGCTGCAGACGGATGAAGTCCCTACGCAGGGTTGATTCCCCTGGCTGGTTCACTATAGAGCTACGGGACAAAGAGATACGTTAATATAGAGCGCTATGGACCGAAAAGACATGTTAGCTAACGCATTTGCTATTAGTATGTTGGCTATTTTTTGGGATTGATCCATGTGGGTTAGTTACCTGGGCTCCCCCTCCTGCTCCTGAGCTTCCTCCTCTTCTTCTTCACTCCCACTGTACTCATACTCTGTATCATCTAGAGAAGAGAGGAAAGGGTGAGAATGTTTCAAATGTCTTCTAGAGATGTCTTAGAGAAGACTAGTGTGTATTAGTATGTCTAAGACTCACCCTTCTCCCCCCTCTTCTTCTTTGTGCGGTCGATGTGGTCTTTGAGCTGGATGCGGACCTGYCTCTCGTTGGGCTGGTCCCTGATGAAGGGGTGTTTCAGCAGCTGGTCGGTGGGGGGGCGCTGGGTATAGTTCTTCACCAGGGAGCCTTCAATGAAGCTGCAAAACTTCTTAGACCTGAGGAGCGGAGAGGAGCCATTTGTTACTTTTATGAGCCTATGCTGTATCTACCAGGTGATGTCAGCTGAGCTATGAAAGAGTTTCACCAGTATCATTTTTCACAGTGGGATTGTAAAATGGTGGTTTAAATGTCTGAAATCATAAGGGCATAGATTAGTTACATACCATTTCTTTGATTTGAGTCGAGGAGGAGGGTTTCTGGGGATGAGGAAGAGCGCTCTCATTGGATGCATATCGCACAGCGCTGGAAGACAAGACAAAACAAAYACCGATCATTTCAACCAGGTTAGCTCGCTGGAAAAAATAGTACTGTAGAAGTCCAATAGTAATTTTTTGGGAGATGTTTTATTTAACTAGGCAAGCCAGTTAAGAACAAATTCTTATTTTCAATGACTGCCTACCCCGGCCAAAACCTCCCCTAACCTGGACGACACTGGATCAATTGTGCGCCGCCCTATGGGTGGTAATAGAGTGGCTGTACTTACGAGGAGCTCCCTCAGCCATCTCTATAGCTGTGATTCCAGTGGACCACAAGTCACTCTGCAGGAGAAAACACACTATGAAAGATATGGACACAGCTACCATTGTGTGTGTGTGTGTGTGTGTGTGTGTGTGTTGTGTGTTGTGTGTGTGTGTGTGTGTGTGTGTGTGTGTGTGTGTGTGTGTGTGTGTGTGTGTTGTGTGTGTGTGTGTGTGTGTGTGTGGTGTGTGTGTGTGTGTGTGTGTGTGTGTGTGTGTGTGTGTATATGAATCTATACGTGCATGCATCTATATAGGGTGGTAATTACCACCCTCTCTGGTCATGCAAACATCTACCCCAACCTGCTACTGTACTCTCTGTACTGTCCCATCAGCCTACACAGCCACATACAATGGCACAAACGCAAGCAGCTATCAATCAACTAACTTTACATACAACTGGACACTGGGCCAGCAGCATACCACCCTTGCTTCTGAAGCTAAGCAGGGTTGGTCCTGGTCAGTCCCTGGATGGGAGACCAGGTGCTGCTGGAAGTGGTGTTGGAGGGCCAGTAGGAGGCACTCTTTCCTCTGGTCTAAACAAAGATCCCAATGCCCCAGGGCAGTGATTGGGGACACTGCTCTGTGTAGGGTGCTGTCTTTCGGATGGGACGTTAAACGGGTGTCCTGACTCTCTGAGGTCATTAAAGATCCCATGGCACTTATCGTAAGAGTAGGGTGTTAACCCCGGTGTCCTGGCTAAATTCCCAATCTGGCCCTCAACCATCACGGTCACCTAATAATCCCCAGTTTACAATTGGCTCATTCATCCCCCTCCTCTCCCCTGTAACTATTCCCCAGGTCGTTGCTGCAAATGAGAACGTGTTCTCAGTCAACTTACCTGGTAAAATAACGGTAAAAAAAAAAAAAAAAAAAAAAAAAAAAAATGACAGCCATTAGCAAATAGTGGCATGGTGTTATTGAGTGCATCTTACCCTGTAGTCGTAGGTGGCGTCTGGGTTCTCGTCGCAGGCAATGACCTCGGGCGCCATCCAATAGGGTGTCCCGATGAAGGTGTTCCTCCGGCCCACTGTCCGGTCCAGCTGGGCGCTCACACCAAAGTCCACTGGAGGAGGGGGGGAGAAGACCAGTCAGAACCAGTTCAAACTAGTTTAGTCCCATGTATTATGTTTCAAACCAGCCTCAGTTTGAATTAGAGTAATTTCAACCAGTTTAAACCATTCTAGCCTCTTGTATCAAATCATCTCAAACCGGTTGAAACCAGTGAACTTACCAAGTTTGACCTCAGCGTTCTCAGTCAGCAGCACGTTCTGGCCCTTGATGTCACGGTGGATCACATGGTGGGCATGCAGGTGAGTCAACCCCTGAGGAGAAACACAGACCATCATGAGACCACAGATACCAGCATGCAGCAGCAGGGGGAACATGTAGGAAGTAAAAGTAGACTCACCCTGAGGATCTCACGGGAGATGTAGGCGATCCAGTCCTCCTTCAGTGTGTTGCCCTTGGTGTTCTTCACCAGGTCTGTGATAGAGCCTGCACCACAGAACTCCATCACCAGCTAGAGACTCAGAGAGAGAGAGAGAATTAGTCATGTACACATATGCGTGTCGCGCGCACACACACACACACACACACACACAATGCAGCCATAACAGTGTAGATGTAAAAGGTTAGAGACACAGCTGTGAAAACAATAGACGTTGTACCAGTGGTGGAAAAAGTACCCAATTGTCATACTTGAGTAAAAGTAAAGATACCTTAATAGAAAATGACTCAAGTAAAAGTGAAAGTCACCCAGTAAAATACTACTTGAGTAAAAGTCTAAAAGTATTTGGTCTTAAATATACTTAAGTATAAAAAGTAAATGTAATTGCTAAAATATACTTAAGTATCAAAAGTAAAAGTATGAATATTTTACAATTCCTTATATTAAGCAAACCAGACGGCACAATTTTCTTGTTTTTGTTATTTGCAGATAGCCAGGGGCACACTCCATCACTCAAACATAATTTACAAACAAAGCATGTGTGTTTAGTGAGTCTGTCAGATCAGAGGCAGTAGGGATGACAAGGGATGTTCTCTTGATAAGTGTGTGAATTGGACWAAAAAAWAWATATATAGGACAAAACACACGTCACGACAAGAGAGACACCGCAACACTACATACAGAGAGACCTAAGACAACAACATAGCAAGGCAGCAACACATGACAACACAGCATGGTAGCAGTACAACATGGTAGGAACACAAAACATGGTAGAAACATTATTGGGCACAGACAACAGTACAAAGGGCAAGAAGGTAGAGACAACAATACATCACACGAAGCAGACAACTGTCAGTTAGTCCATGTTTGAGTGTTTGAATGAGATAGAGATAAAACTGTCCAGTTTGAGTGTTTGTTGCATTGGAGGGGGAGGGAAGGGTGGTCTGAAGGGGATATATCTGTAGCCACTCATTCATAGATGGTTGTAGTGAGGAGGACTATGGATGGCGAGGTAGGTAGAGTGAGGATGGTACCTCCTATTGAACCAAACTAGCAATGTCATTCTATGACACCGTTATGAAGGCCTTATGCTRGAGGTGTCCAAATAGTTTAGGCTTGAGTTTTAGGTAAAGGTATTTGGGACTGAGGGATAGACTAGGTAAACACACACTCACCCATAGCTGGTCGTCATGTCCTGGTGGGCTCTTCTTGATGAAGGCTCCGTAATAGGTGGCTATGTTTCTGTGGTGGGAGTACTTCTTCAGCATATTAATCTCAAGTTTAATCTCCTCTTCTTCATCCTAGACACACACACACACACACAGAGTGAGAGAGAAAAAGAGAGGTAGAGAGAGCGAGAAAGAACATTAATAGAGCTAATAAATTCCCATTGCCCTGGAGAGGGGGGGGGGGGGAGTAATTTTATGAAGTAATGGAGCGAATCATAACAAACAAAACAAATATTCAGTGTTCTATTTGTCCTGGCCAGGGAACACGTCCTAGAGAAATGTGAACTGATAACAGTCTCATCTGAGAGCCCCCGGTGACAAACAACCAACCACACACACCCTAATGAGCTCTTTGTTTTGTGTATGATGGTCTATGAACTGACACTCCATAGGTTGTTTACCCCTCATGGCATTTCCAGAGGGGAAGTTTGTTGTAATCATGACAACAATAACAGAAACAGACTGCTATTTATTCAACCAGATTGATCCTGGTAAATACCACCATTTATTGACTTTCAGTCACAACGAGAATGTTGACGAGCATGGAAGTGAAAATGGCACGTTCTATATCGTAATTGATAATGGAGCCAAATAAACCAATATTATCACACAGGCACGCGCACACACAGTGTATGATTCACTCAAACCATTCTGTCTGGTAAAGCATTGAATTAGCAGTGGTAAAACATTGATTTAGCGTAACTTTGTATAATGCTCCCTCAACATGTGGTCTTCCTGTTGCTGGGATGACCTGCCATTTTTTTTACTCATCGTCTTATTAATGAAGCCGGTGACTTATGTGGTACTCCCTGATCATATTCTAGTCCTGTATCTTGGCATCGGCTTCATTGGACCACGTCTGTATTGAGCGAGTCACTGGTACTTCCTGTTAGAGTTTTTGCTTGTAAGCAGGAATGAGCTTTGCAAAATTGAGGGCGAGCTTTGTAGGTGTCTCTGTGTGTGGAGTAAAGGTAGGTGGTCTAGATTTTTGTAGCCTCCAGTTGCTAGGGTGACATTTCTGGTAGATTTAAGTTTTCCTGCATTAAAATCACCTGCCACTAGGAGCACCGCCTCTGGATGAGCATTTTTTTGTTTGCTTATACAGCTTGTTGAGTGTGGGTGCACGCGCATCGGCCTCTATATCGCTGTCTCTTTCTCTTCCGGATCAGGGCCAGGTCGGGGGTGAGCAGTATGTCCTGTACCGCTGACTCACTGTTCTGATGTCCAGAAGCTCTTTTCGGTCATGGAAATGGAGGAGGAGACATTATGTACAAAAAAATTGAGCTCACAAAATAGCAGAATTGGTCAGGAGCACGTGAAACATCCGCTATGCATTCCAGTGCCATTCTTCTCTCAGTCTGCACTCTCCATAACCTCATATTTTCAGCACCACATCTTCTATCCCCCAGTTCTCTCATAGTCCGGATGCCATTTTCACAACTCTAAATCATGTGTAGGAAGTGAGATAATGATGGTGGGAGGTGTTAACAAGGGTGGCCATTTTACAGATAGTATCACACACAATGGAAAGAATAAGGGGGATGGGTCACCCTTTTTATTACCTCCCACCATCATTATCTCACTTTCTACAATAAAGATATTCAGCTAAGAGAGTGAGCCAAGACAGTGAGAAGAGATGAGTTGAGAGAGACAGTGCACGAGAGAGAAAAAGAAGAGAGGGAAGAGGGAGAGAGGGAAACAAGAGGGAGAGAGGAAAGATGGAGAGGCTGTTTGAATCAGGGATTTTTCTAATAACTTCTGACTCCTATTGAATCCCAGTGAATTAGCCTCCAACAGCAGCCTCTCTGCTAGGTTAGCTTGAGGAGCAGGACTCTAGATACTACAGTCCTCTGCTCTAGTACAGCTAATGTGATTAGAAGTTATACAGTCAGAGAGGCAGGGAGAGGAGTGGTAGGGAGAGAAGAGAGATGGGTAGTGATGGGAAGAGAGCAAGACAGAGAGAGAAGGAGCAAGAAAGAGGGTGGGAAAGCGAGCAAGAGAAAAGGGGAGAGCAAGAGAGAGAAAGGAGACAGCAGGGAGGAGAGGTGATGAGAGACGAGTGACTGAGCGACTTAAAACCCTCCCATGATCCCACTGCACTTCAAATGACCCTTCTGAGAGGAGGAAAGAAAAACAAACTCTTTCGTTCTTCCACTCTTCTCCCTCCCTCTCTCTCTGTGCTGTATGTAGGACAGGAAGTGGTATCTGGGTCAGAGCACATATGCTGAAATGAGCCTGTAGAGTAGAGTGAAGCTAAAACTATACTGGAGCTGTCTGTAGCTTTACTGTAATATGTTAAATTCACAGGAACACACGGAACACACATACATGGTAGGGAGCTTGGGCAGAAGTACTGGGTTTACAATACAAAGATATGTTCCCATCTTAGGCGTAGACCCTATAACTGGTGTGCACAACCACTACACATACATCAATAATGCTACCTGGCTCTCTGCTTCTTAAAGTAGTACTATACCATTGTATACACAGTTAAATAGTACTGGGCAATTCCACTGTAACGGAAAAATGTATGCCAAACAAAAAACATTGATTTCAAGTTTAACAAACCATACAACTATATGCACAATGACTACTTTGAACAATTTACAAAGTAAATTAAAAAATATATATTTACTGGAAAAACTCTGCAGATGCAGTACAATCTCCCTCAGTTTTATTCTGTTACCAAACATTGTATCTGCACAGTTCTTCCTGTAAATGTGCTTGGTAAACTCTCTGTGGAAATTGTTAAAAGTTGCCTATTTACAGAGGTGTATGGTTTGTTAAACTTTGAAATCAATAGTTTTTTTTAGGAATACATTTTCAAGAGAAAAATCTGGGTCTCTGTTTCCATGCTCTACAAACAKATGTTTTCTGCTGACCAGGAGTTCCTGGATGACGCATATCATATGTACTGAATCCTGTAAATCCACTAGACTAGCCTATCCCCCTGCAGGACAACGATAGAAGCTCAAGCTTTTCAAAAATAAACATGCTGCCACAACCCAACTAAATCCCTCTCTTGGCAAACGCCCAAACCCCAACTGAAGTGTTTATTTTACAAAACAGCTGAACAGGGAGAAAACTACCCCTTTCCAAAACTCTCTACACAGAAAAGAGTTGATGTGTGAAAGATCTCTAACAAGTGTAGATCACCAGTAGGACTGTATAAATACAAGCCACACGCCAATACTCAGACAGTCTGGCAAACAGAATCCGTCTCTCATTCTCTGTCCTCCTACTCACTCTATCCATCCTTCTCCCTGTCCTAATCGTTATTTTCTTAATATTTTATTTTGCGTTATTGACATGTGAAATAAAAGGAGGGTGCTTGGATGTTTTTTTTCTCAATCAGTAACAGGGTAGGAATATGCTTTGTCATGTAGACAAATACTGTCTGTAACATTTGCCTAGTGACAATAGTCTGGGTCTGTCTTTCTGTTCACACTTAGTATACACGCACACAAACACACACACAAACTTCTTATATGCAGTATGCCAAGATAAGAGGAGTGTGTAACGCAAATAGTGATGACACACAAGTTCTTCTTCAACACGTAGTGTAGGAAACTGCTGAGTCACATCCAGTGTGTATTACTGTGTTGAGCTCAGATTCTTGACACCACCTTCACTCTCACTGTAGGAGCCGTTTTGGCCTGTTTATGTGCCATTTTATGTGTTGTGTATATAGTGCCAATCAAAAGTTTGGACACACCTACTCATTCCTAATTTTGTACTATTTTCTACATTGTAGAATAATAGTGAAGACATCAAAACTATGAAATAACATGTAGTAACCAAAAAAGTGTTAAATAAATCAAAATATATTTTATATTCTTCAAAGTAGCCAACCTTTGCCTTGATGACAGCTTGCACTCTCTTTGCATTCTCTTAACCAGCTTCATGAGGAATGCTTTTCTAACAGTCTTAAAGGAGTTCCCACATATCCTGAGCACTTGTTGGATGTTTTTCCTTCACTCTGCGGTCCAACTCATCCAAAACCATCCCAATTGGGTTGAGGTCGGGTGATTGTGGAGGCCAGGTCATCTGATGCAGAACTCCATCATTCTCCTTGGTCAAATAGCCCTTACACAGCCTGGAGGTGTGTTTTGTGTCATTGTCCTGTGGAAAAACAAATGATAGTGGGACCAAGCGCAAACCAGATGGGATGGCATATCGCTGCAGAATGCTGTGGTAGCCATGCTGGTTAAGTGTGCCTTGAATTCTAAATAAATCACAGACAGTGTCACCAGCAAAGCACCTCCACACCATCACACCTCCATGCTTCACGGTGGTAACCACACATGCGGAGATCATCTGTTCACCTACTCTGCGTCTCACAAAGACACGGCGGTTGGAACCAAAAATCTCAAAAATCTCAGATTTGGACAGATTTCCACCGGTCTAAAGTACATTGCTCGTGTTTCTTGGTCCAAGCAAGTCTCTTCTTATTATTGGTGTCCTTTAGTATTGTTTTCTTTGCAGCAATTTGACCATGAAGGCCTGATTCACGCAGTCTCCTCTGAACAGTTGATGTTGCAATGTGTCTGTTACTTGAACTCTGTGAAGCATTTATTTGGGCTGCAATCGGAGGTGCAGTTAACTCTAATGAAGTTATCCTAAGCAGCAGAGGTAACTCTGGGTCTTCCTTTCCTGTGGCGATCCTCATGAGACGCGGTTTCATCATAGCGCTTAATGGTTTTTGCGACTGTACTTGAAGAAACTTTCAAATTTCTTGACATTTTCCATAGTGACTGACCTTCATATCTTAAACTATTGATGGACTGTCRTTTCTCTAAGCTTATTTGAACTGTTCTTGCCATAATATGGACTTGGTCTTTTACCAAATAGGGCTATCTTCTGTATACTACCCTTACCTTGTCACAACACAACTGATTGGCTCAAACACATTAAGTAAAGAAATTCCACAAATTAACTTTTAACAAGGCACACGTGTTCATTGAAATGCATTCCAGGTGACTACCTCGTGAAACTGGTTGAGAGAATGCCAAGAGTGTGCAAAGCTGTCATCAAGGCAAAGGGTGGCTACTATGAAGAATCTCAAATATAAAATATATTTTGATTTGTTTAACACTTTTTGGGTTACTACATGATTCCATATGGGTTATTTCATAGTGTTGATGTCTTCACTATTATTCTATATGTCAAAAATAGTAAAAATAAAGAAAAAGCCAGGAATGAGTAGGTGTGTCCAAACTTTTGACTGGTATTGTATGTTGTCTGTCAAGGGTTATTTCTACTTGTTTTGTACACTAGAGGGCACTATATGTTGGGGTCATGGGTCACTGGTCACATGTATACGGGTCTTTCTATAAATAAATGGGGCCAATGTGTGACATTGGGATAAACATTTCAAAATGGTTTGAAACAAAAATAAAATAGATTTTTATGCAGTTCCACATGTATACTTAGAGGAAATTGGCCCATAACGCCACCTATACAACAACATAGGACTAGGACTATCATCCTTTAAGCAGGGTTCATACAGACATTGGCAAGTCGAATTCAAGGCCTTTCAGGGACTTTTTCAAGCACTTAATTGTTATTTTCACTGACCTCAATGTTATACAATAGTATCACTTACATATGGCCTAATATTGAATCCCCCACCTTCCCCCAAAAAGCAGGCWATTTTTTTATTACCACTTTAAGAATAATGCCTTTTTTAGGCTTTGCCAATGCATTTATATTCAAAGTATGACATAAAAAAATGTGTGAGAACAATATGGACATTGCCTGACTAAATAGATTGGATGTATGCATGGCGATTTGTCTGTAGCCCAGTTGCCGACGCAGGTACATATAATAAACCCATGAATAGTGGTATTAATCTCACTATTTGAATCTCACCATTGTTGTTTTTATATTGAGAAAGTGTCCAAAAACCAGGTTCCTTTTTTAATGAAAGGATTTGAATGGTAAGCCATGTTGAAGCCAACAGATGTCATCCTCATAATAAACGCACATGATTTTACCGAAACAGAGTACTGCAACACGCTTCAGGCGGCGGGAAACAATCGAAAGTGGCCACATCTCTCACAAAAACTGACACAAAATGTAATCACAAATAATTATAAGGGAGCAGGAGGACTTTTCAAGCACCAAATTGAGGAAATGTCAAATTTTCAAGGTAGGCTTATTCCAGTACTTTCTGAGCTCCAAATTCAAGTTCAAGTGTCATTCGGAAAATTCCTTCCTGGATCAGATGACGATATGTGAAAATAATAAATCAGTTGGACACCAAATTCGCATCCAACAAGTATTATGCAAGGTAAGTCAAACTCTTTAAGGTTTGAAGCATTCGATTTTGCAATCGCATGCATCATTTTGGATTTGTGTGCCCATGAAAACAGTTTTCACCCCATAACATAAGACCCCAGATGATCTGAATACGCAGTTCTAAAGGATGTCACGCTGCTTGCTTATCGAGTACCACTTCCTCCCGATTCAGCCCATACCTGGCACGAACTCCGGACCTCTGTCTTGCTAGCAGAAGTGACCGCTCTCCTGAAGTGTCTTACCAGTCAGCGCCACGTGAAAAGCTAGCTATTCACTCCATCCAGCTCCAAACACAAACTCAGCTTTGTGGCATGAAGAGGAAAAATACTACGGAGGTTGAAGCCCTACATTCATATAAACCTGATATTATAGCTATTTTAGGAGGGAAAATATTGACTAGGGGAATTGAGGAAAGGAGAGAGAGCAGGGGGGCGGTGGAGGTTAATCTTGGCAACTACTACTATCCAGCTATTTGTGTTTTGGTTATATTTAAGACATATCTAGGGCCTCAGATGCAATAAAAATCGACTTGGGATATGTCCCAAATCTACATGGGCTATAATGTGGGTGGCTATAGAGTATTTATGATCAAACATAGCTGGAACCTTGAGTCAGGTACTATTCTGTGATCCCAGCTTCTAACCCGATTTGGTCTTGACACCAGGTCTGACTTCTCTCCTTTGGTTCTTAAAAAGGAAATGTTCCTCTGAGGAGCCTATTGGAGGGAATATAAAGTCTAGAATAAGTCCAATGAAGGATTAGACAGTGATGTCATAAATCCCTGGATTATTCAGGAAGTAGTAGTATATGAGGACTGGGAACCAACATGGAACTCCTAATGAATGGAAGTGAATGTGATTGCCAGTCAAACCAGCGCTCTGTTATATCACACACAAAACTCTCCCAATCGAGCGAAGGCTTACCTCTGTGACATCCATGACCTTGATGGCCGCCAGTTGCCCTGTCTTGACATGTCGGCCCTGCAGAGAGAGACAGAGAAAGAGACACAAAGACAGAGAGAGAGACCGGGAGAGACAGAGACAGAGAGAGAGAGAGACAGACAGAGAAAGAGACAAAGACAGAGAGAGAGACCGGGAGAGAGACAGAGACAGAGAGAGAGACAGACAGAGAAAGAGACAAAGACAGAGAGAGAGACCGGGAGAGAGACAGAGAGTGAGATGAGTGAACAACATAATTTCAGCCCTGATATGCAAAGTATCCAAGTGACGTAGTTTCAGTCAGAAAGAGCTTGAGTGCTTGATTCCAGACACAGTACTGGTGATTCTTTCATTCCTAACCATGAGTGGACACTTCACATGATAATCATGGAAACTATAATGCAGATATCATCTTTACGTCCATCTTTACAGCCCCATGCTAGTCTTTAGTTACCTCAGAATGTAAATCATTCTAACCATTGCAATCTTCAATGACATAATATTTTCTGTTAACAGAGGAAGTAGCGAAATAGTAAGGGAGGTGGTTAATGGGGGGGTTACAGGGCTTTGCTGGTCTGACAGGGAGCACGAGCAGACTAAAAGGATGACTAGAGCAAAGAAAGACATGAGTTCACAACCTCAATAAAAAACCTCCTTGCAAATCAGAATCAAATGCTGAACAGAATACAGTAAGCTAGATATAAGAGAGAGAGATGGAGAATGAAAAGACAGAGAATCCCATAGTCATGACAGTTGTATGGGCCATATGTCAGTGCTGAGTTTGGGGGTCTGTTTCTCAGCGCCAGTCTGCTTAGTCTTTTCAGTGCCCTGCATGCAACAGTCACCATGACAACGTGTCCTACCACGTTTTTAACGATAGGGAGGAGAGAAGGCTGAAGGAAAGAAGGAGAGGAGTGACAGGTCTAGTGTGTGTGTCCCCATCCTCAGCACTTGGCAACCCTGCCTGAGTCGAGATGCGTATTTAAAATTACTCAGGCACTGACAAAGACACCCCACTTAGGGCAGGGAACTCAACCAAGCTGCAGCAACACAGGACCGCACAGCACCCCACGAGGACACTGCCAGCTACCAGACAGACTTTAACACTCCACCCTTGGCTGCCCAGGGATACACCAGACCAGAAATCTCAGGAAGGCCCCATAAATGAACCACACACTCACAAACCCTCACAACCCCCAATCAAACAGAATGGACTGCCTATTTCCCTGTTTAATGTCAGACAGGGGGTAAGGCAGCTGTGGTCCTGAGGGATTCTGTCTGGGAGAGGGGGTAATCTAATCTGGTGATCTGTCTAATGACTGTGGGGATTAAAGAATGTCTCACCAGTCCACATTCACACAAACACMCATAGGTACAACACAAAGAGCAGMCTGTAAGCATAACAGGAAAAGTCCCATCACTGTTACATACCGGTACCTAGATAAATCTAAATTGCAGGTTTATAATTCCTATACTGTTCATATGATGTTCATGCCTTGAAATGGTCTTTCAACAATAGTGTAGAATGGTCATCTAACAGCAATGTTATTACCTTGATGAAACCATCACAGTTAGGGATGCACAATATATCGGTGAACATATCGGAATCGGACGATATTAGCTAATAATGCCAACAACGGTATCGGCCAGAAGTCTAGTTTAACGCCGATGTGCAAAACCGATGTCAAAGCTGACGTGCATACCTATATAACGTAGGTACATGACGTAATGACGCCATGTAAAATTTTGAGCTACACGTGCAACACAGCATTCCTAACCTAGCCCACAATGTCTGCTGTGTGGATCGAGCAGTCAACAAGTCAAGCAGTCATTTGAAAGAGTAAGAACATTTCAGTGAGACAACTCAAGGGCAAAATCCATTAACGCCAAGATAATGGAATTCATTGCCATTGACAATCAACCGTCCTCTGTCGTGGGTGACGTTGGCTTTCTCGACTGGTCGACCACCGGTACACACTAACGTTACCAAGTGCGCTATTGTTCAGATGTTGCCCTACCAGAGTTACAGAGTAATAGAGTCACTACTCTTAGCTTCCCGACATACTAGGGAACGCCGTTTGGGTCTTTGCGTGTCAAAAAAGATACACGTCAAATAACACTATTTGACACGTTAAATACGCTTTTAATTTGAGACGTCAAATAACACAGTTCTATTATAGAATGTTGTGTGTTCTGTAGCACTGTCAAAGCTGAACAAAAAAGTCTGCAAACAAGCAAACACCGGCCACGAACGTTGGTAATAAAGCATTATTTGTTTGACCGCAACTTCTGGGGTAGCTAGCTAGCTTTAGCTTGGTACCTAGATAGCACCAATACAACCAGCCTGAAAACAATGACCAGTAGAAACTGCAGTCATTTTCACTATTCTTAGCAATGATTTAGGAATTCTTGTGAGTAAGTATTAGCAAGGTAGCCACTTGTTCACCTATTGAAATTGAACTTCAGTTCATGAAAATAAATAGCAGCCAGCGAGCTTCATCTGGCTAGTGAGGCTCGACGTGACCGGGTTATGTGTTGTGAAGCTAGCCACAATAAGGATTAGGCACAATAGTGGAATTTGCGGTTTGCCTTCAAAATAAAAAGTACCTCTTTGAAAGTGATGCAGAAGGTTACAATTGGTGGACTCATGCCATATTTAGACTAGATAATGTTAAACAGGGTTGAAATGTGAAGCAATGAAATGGGGTATCAGTCTACTTGGTGACACCCACAGAACACAACTGTGAAGAGTTTACGCAAATATTAGCGTTGGAGCTCTTATTGCGGGACTGTGACTGTGTGAAATCACCTCCCCAGTCAGCCTAATGTGTGTATTGACATTCATATTGCACTGTACAGCTTACCTAAGGATTGGAGATCAATGAAATGGGGTAACAGTCTACTCAGAGCTATCAGACTCCAAAACATCCACGCGGCATTGTTTTTCCTCTGGATAGTGTTCAATACACATAGGTTGACAATAAATGTGGCTCAATTCACAGTTGTTTCAGAGTMCCGCAATAAGAGCTACGATGCTAATGTTCTCTGGGTGTCACTGAGTAGACTGATACCCCATGTCATTGAGCCACAATCCATAGGTAAGCTGTACAGTGAAATAAGTATGCCCCCAATGCAATTGTAAAGTATAATACATCCAGTGTGATTTCAACAGATTTTTGTCAAATTAACAAATGATTGTCTATTGTTGATTTTATATAACATTCCAACCTCGTTTAGCATGATCTATTAAACTATGGCATAATTCTACTATTTGTATTAATTTGCATCACCGTCAATGACATACTTTTGTTTTGAAGGCTAACCACAAAGTCCACTATTGTGGCTAATCCTTATTGTGGCTAGCTTCACATAGATGGGCCCAACCACCATTAATCAATTAAGAACTGTCTTATAAATTAGGGTTATTTTAGACGATGACACCTAGCTATATAGTTAGCTAGCTAACTATAGCTATTGAAACAGATTGTCGCTTTGCTATGTTTTTTTGGGAAGAACATTGTTTGCACCCATGAGCTAGCTAGCTTTTTTTATGACCAGCACTGTAGGTGCGCGAGACAACTTTACCAGCACCATAGCATACGTATCGATGAATCGTTGTGACATGAAGTACAAGTGATAGTGTAATCACTGAGTAATAACTTCGTAAAAAATGTATGAACGCATTAAATTAGTATGTGACATGAAGTCATATTCAGGTCCTGATTGGTCAATAAGTTTATTTGACACGTCAAATAGTGTTATTGACGTGTATCTTTTTTGACATGCAAAGACCCAAACGGCGTTCCATAGCAAAGACCCAAACGGCGTTCCATAGCAAAGACCCAAACGGCGTTCCATAGCAAAGACCCAAACGGCGTTCCCATAGAAAGACCCAAACGGCGTTCCATAGAAATCCTGGTTGAGAATGAAATGACTGAACAAATGAACAACGAAACAGTAGCAAGTAAGTGAAAGAAATAGGTTTTTATTGTGTTTTACTGGTAATGGGGACATACGTAAATCGCAACAAAATAACATTTTGGTCAGTGGTGTGTGTGTGTGTGTGTGTGTGTGTGTGTGTGTGTGTGTGTGGTGGTGTGTAACCTTTTTTAACTAGGAAAGTCAGTTAAGCAAATTCTTATTTACAATGACGGCCTACCCCGGCCAAACCCGGACGACACTGGGCCAATTGTGCGCAGCCCTATGGGACTCCCAATCACGGCCGGATGTGATACAGCCTGTATTTTAACCAGGGACTGTAGTGATGCCTCTTGCACTGAGATGCAGTGCCTTAGACCGCTGCGTCCATGTGTGTGTTAACTATTTAACTGTACAAGAATGCTTAAAAGGCTGCTAAAATTGTAAATATCGGTTTTCGTATTGTTTTTTTTTTTTTGCAAGGAAAATATCAGATATCGGTATCGGCCAAAAATGTCATATCGGTGCATCACTAACCACAGTGTGAGAAGGGTTGGCTGAAGACCAGTAAATGGCTTCTATCACTCTCTTCTGTCACTTGCTGTGTTGCTTTCTGGGGACTGTAATGGACACACACCTGTGTGTGTGTATGTCAGGTGGTAATGGATGACTCAGCAGAGCTGGTGTAATGGCCACACATGCTGGAGGAAGATGGATGCTGCTGTTTAATGGAACCTGATGGAGGTTGACCACTGGGCTCTTTCCCTCTGGGCAAACACCATACACTCAGACACACACACACGTACAACACATGAAGCACACACTCACAGTATGAGCATGCAGACACACACAATAAATATCCAGTGCTTATTGCCTAATCAGTCTAGCCTTATTTCCTCACCTTGAGAATTTGTAGAACACATTTTCTCCCTCCAAGGGCTTTTTAGCAATTTCAAGTACATGAGTGTGTGAGAGAGACGTGGGCGTGCAGAGGTGGCGTGGGAGAAGAGGGAGATAGAGGGAGATGGGTAATAAGAGGGAGCAAAGAAAGAAAGAGGCTGAGGGCCAAGTGTTTCTGCGGATCTTAGCGGTTATCCAGATTCACACACACACACCCATAGACTAACACACAGGGCCTGAGGGTGACTGGGTGCATATGGTAAGGAGGGTTGGTATAGGCGCCCCTGACTGGAGATCAGAATTCATCACTACCTGTCATGATGTCAGTGTCAGCCTTTGGCTTGTCTCAATGAGTTGTTTCTCATTCACTCTCTTTTACTCCATCCCTCCATCGTGAGGTTTGGTTTCAGGCCTTTTTGAAGTTAAATAACCCACAAGTGATTGGCACCCAACCAGTTCACTCTCAAAGCTGTGTATGTGCTTGCATGTGTGCGTGTGTGCATTTGTGGACGTGTGTTTGTGTTTAGGAGTGTGTGTAGGAGTTTGTGTGTTTGTGTGTGTTTAGGAGTATGTGTAGAAGTGTGTGTGTGTGTGTGTGTGTGTGTCCTCTCCAAGGTGAGAGAGGTGATATCGGCAGCACCCAGACCAATCACAGGAGGCCCACTCCACTATGACATCATCTGCTCAGGTTCCTCTACTCCACAGACACACAGCCTTGTGTCTGCCCTCTATCTGCCTAACACACAGGTGCACACACAAACAGGCGCAGGCGCGCGCACACACACACACGCACACACAAAGGACAATAATATCCCAGCCATGTGAGTATTTCTTTTTTCCATGAGTTCCCTTCCCCAGCTGCATCTAGTCACAGTCAAATATAGTAAGTATATAAAATCAAATATAACAGATGGGCTTCTGCAGTGTTTCCCCTAGGATTGTTTTCAGCAGGTGGCAAAATTATGTTGACACCATCGGAAATATAACTGATTCATGCCACTGCACTGTAGGGAGATGATAAAGAACACACAGTGGCTGTGCAATCCTGGCTCTCATTTGCACCACTGCTCACTCTGTTTGCTAAAGATATAGGTTGTAACTTGTCACTCTGATCTTAAAGGGATGGGATTAACTGCCAAAATCTTGCACTGTTTTCTACTTACCAGCCGCTGCTAAATGAATATCGGGGAAACACTGGCTTCTGTGTTTAATTTAAATTTAAAAATCCACCGTCTCAGTTGACTGTGGAAAACATGCATCTTTGACCACAAGCAGATAATTTTGGAGTGACTTCCTCCATAACAGTCTCGAAGGCCTCTTTTCCTTCAGCCTTCTTACCCCTTCACCTATCAGTAATCACCAAGGGAAGGAGATGTGGTAATGAAGCCTTCTAGGACGATGGGGACCAGTTCATAAGATAATACTTATGAGAATCTGACCTCTGCCCTCTGACCCCAGCACACAGGGGGTTCATCTGGAGTCCTCATTAAAGGACCAGAGCACAATTTGGCTTCCTGTCTGGTCAACCTCCCAAACCAAAACCAAACCCCCATCCCCAACTATCTTACCTCACCTCTTGTTCTACAAATGGCAACAAATAGAGGAACATGAATTATGCTGATATGCAGTAAATAATCTTGACAGTCCAGGACTGACTGGGACTAGTTAGTACAGATGCTGTGAGAGGAGGACCTATGAGTGTTCTGTGAGACTATTTTCGATTTCTGTTGTTGTGTTTGACTGTAGGCAGAGATGGGGGATGGGAGGGGTGTTTGTTCTGACTGAGAGCAGTAGAGAGGGGGCAGCAGTGTGTCTTCACCAGAGTAGAGGAAAGGGACATTAAGGTGAACAAATGGAAAATAAGTGTAGTCATATTGGCAATGATGACAGTGCTGCTACTGATGACGACGATAGTGACGTTAAAAGTCATGGAGGCAATGATATCAGTGATGGTGATGACAACTAGCATTAATGTGTCAGTCTGTTGTTTATGTAGTAGCCAATAGAACGTGCCCATTAGACTTGGAGTGGAACTACAAGAAACACACAGAAGCCAACACACAATAGGAGGAAATCAATACAAACAAAGAACGCAACAGAACACAAAAGCAGTGCTATCAAGTACAGAACACACCAAACTAGAAAACTGTAAAAGAGTTCAAAGTTGAAAAAGCATTAGAGTATAGGAAGTGTGTCGTTCAGCGTCTCGTGTCTGAGGAAGATGAAAGCAAGATTAGACGTAGCCCAGAAAGCCACTTCCCTCAGGAAATACCAGGGGAGTATAGTCATCCTGGACCAGCACACACACGCACACACAACACACACACACACACACACACACACACACACACACCACAACACACACCACAACACACCACACAACACACACACCACACACACACACCACACACACACACACACACACACACACACACAGGCTCTTCGAACACATATACATTAATATTTTTCTGTGTGTATCAATAAGCCAATGCAAACCTGCAAAAAATAAAAATCGTAAAATAAAATAGATCATAAATTATGTTTAGTTTTAGTTTATTTCTTCTAGACTTTGGGCAAAAATGTAATGGTGTTAAGCTTTTATTTCYAATGGGGTTTTCGAGCTTCTGAATCTGGCAGGTAAATGCTGCCAGTAGATGCCGGTGTTTCAAATATGCCTAGCTAGTGCATCAGTATCACTTGGTATCAGTAGCTAATAGGTAAGACAATCTGAGGGCGAGCACAGAGTGTGATTGGGCCAAGCTAGAGCAGCTTGTGAAGTTGCTGGAGTCGTTTGCAATCCACACCGACCAACTTCAAACTGACAGCCAGTTGCGGTGCCTTGCCTTCTCAACCTTGAGGCACACTTGCAGTCAACTACTGTTGTAAAACAGTTGGCACAGGTCCTCCTGAAGTCACTGAGTGAGCGCTTTGCATGCATACTGAATCATCTGGCAGCCAACTTTGATTCAACCCCTGGAGCAGCTTGCCTGATGGACCCAAGTCTCTCTCAACAGAGATGGAGCCACTGATGAGGGAAGCAGAGTCTTTTGTACTTCAGCAAATTAGAGAGTACAGCAGTGGAGCAGCAGGACACCAGCAAGATTCCAGCACGTTGAATCCAGCAAGCATCTCAACCAGTTCTTCAGAAATATAGCTTAATCACATCGAAGATTGTGTCTGAGGTCACTGTCCAGCCAGAGGCTCAACCTGGCAGGGCATTAAGTGCCCATTGTGGGCTGCGGAAATACCTGGAAGAGGTAAAGGGGGGTATGCTTACAGAGTCACCGCTCCAGTTCTGCAAGGCAAGGATGGCTGTTTATCCAAAGTTGTGGCACTGGATCTGGTTTCTTCCCCTGCATCCTGAGCATTCGTGGAGAGAATACTAAGCTTGTCATCGGGTTTGGCATACCGAATGACCACCTATATGGAATGCAGAGTCTTCTTCAAGATAAACCAGAAAATATTGATTGGTTGAGGTACTTGATTCTTCTTACATCTACTACTAAAGTTAAAAAAGCATTGGATTGGTGTAAACATGGGAAAGAGAGTTTCCTTCCAACATATTTCTTGCACCAGTCTAGGCGCTTATCCTTTAATCCAAGTCACATTAGGATTGTTTTAAAATTTAAACTTAACCAAACCTATGTCCTGGACATGGAATTGTATGGAGTCCTCGAGTGACCAAAAACCTAGACCCCTTTAGGGGTGCATGCACCTGGACCCCTTGTCCCGTCCCCCAAGCCCAGACGGTTGCAATAAAGAACCCCTTGTCCCAAAGCTGGAGGCATAAACACACACACACACACATTGAAAACTAAGAGCTAACTGTCCATGCAGCTTACTAAGACTGCCTCATACTCTCTCTATCTCAGCAAGTAAATCTCTAGCATTATTAGGTCCCACAGCGTTAACATGCTATTGCATCTACAATAAGGCATTATTGATCGAACCAGTAATGCATGTCACGATACTTATGTTAATTATGCTAATCATTGAGTTAGCAGAGACAACGATTCATCACAGGATGATTTTTGGAATGTGACGTTATAACCATCCCCGTACGAGCTACAGTGCGTGCACACACACACACACACACANGACCTCCACAAGTCTGGTTCATCCTTGGCAATTTCCAAACACCTGAATGTACCATGTTCATCTGTACAAACGGTACGCAAGTATAAATGGTATGCAAGTATAAACACCATGGGACCATGCAGCCGCCATACCGCTCAGGAAGGAGACACCTTCTGTCTCCTAGAGATAAATGTACTTTGGTGCGAAAAGTGCAAATCAATCCCAGAACAACAGCAAAGGACCTTGTGAAGATGCTGGAAGAATAAGTAAAACGTAAAAGTAAAACAAGTCCTATATCGACATAACCTGAAAGGCTGCTCAGCAAGGAAGAAGCCACTGCTCTAAAATCGCCATAAAAAGCCAGACTATGGTTTGCAACTGCACATGGGGACAAAGATTGTACTTTTTGTACTTTTTCCTCTGGTCTGATGAAACAAAAATATTACCATTTAGCCATAATGACCATCGTTATGTTTGGAGGAAAAAGGGGGAGTCTTGCAAGCCGAAGAACACCATCCCAACCATGAAGCACGGGGAGGTGGCAGCATAATTTTGTGGAGGTGCTTTGCTGCAGGAGGGTCTGGTGCACTTCAAAATAGATGGCATCATGAGGTAGGAAAATTATGTCAAAATATTGAAGCAACATCTCAAGACATCAGTCAGGAAGTTAAAGCTTGGTCGCCAATGGGTCTTCCAAATGGACAATGACTCCAAGCATACTTCCAAAGTTGTGGCAAAATAGCTTAAGGACAACAAAGTCAAAGTATTGGAGTGGCCATCCCAAAGCCCTGACCTCAATCCTATAGAAAATTTGTGGGCAGAACTGAAAAAACTTGTGCGAGCAAGGAGGCCTACAAACCTGACTCAGTTACACCAGCTGTCAGGAGGAATGGACCAAAATTCACCCAACTTATTGTGAGAAGCTTGTGGAAGGCTACCCAGAACGTTTGACCAAAGTTAAACAATTTAAAGGCAATGCTACCAAATACTAACTGAGTGTATGTAAACTTCTGACCCACTGAGAATGTGATGAAAGAAATAAAAGCTGAAATAAATCATTCTCTCTACTATTATTCTGACATTTCACATTCTTAAAATAAAGTGGTGATCCTAACTGGCCTAAGACAGGGAATTTTTAATAGGATTACATGTCAGGAATTGTGAAAAACTGAGTTTAAATGTATTTGGCTAAGGTGTAGTATGTAAACTTCCGACTTCAACTGTATATACAGTAAACTCAGTTTTTCACGATTCCTGACATTTAAAACAAATGATAGTCCCACTAAGCGGAAACCAGATGGGATGGGCGTATCACTGCAGAACGCTATGGTAGCCATGCTGGTTAAGTGTGCCTTCAATTAAATCACTGACAGTGTCACCAGCAAAGCACCTCCACACTATCACACCTCCTCCTCCATGCTTCACTGTGGGAACCACACATGCGGAGATCATCCGTTTATCTACTCTGCGTCTCACAAAGACACAGCGGTTGGAACCAAAAATCTCAAATTTGGCTCATCAGACCAAAGGACAGATTTCCACCGGTCTAATGTCCATTGCTCGTGTTTATTGTCCCAAGCAAGTCTCTTATTATTATTGTTGTCCTTCAGTAGTGGTTTCTTTGCAGGAATTTGACCACGAAGGCCTGATTCACAGTCTCCTCTGAACAGTTGATGTTGTGATGTGTCTGTAACTTGAACTCTGTGAAGCATTTATTTGGGCTGCAATTTCTGAGGCTGGTAAGTCTAATGAACGTGTCCTCTGCTGCAGAGGTAACTCTGGGTCTTCCTATCCTGTGGCGGTCCTGGTTTTTGCGACTGCACTTTTCCGTATTGACTGACCTTCATGTCTTGAAGTAATGATGGACTGTAGTTTCTCATTGCTTATTTGAGCTGTTCTTGCCATAATATGGGCTTGGTCTTTTACCAAATAGCGCTATCTTCTGTATACCCCCCTCCCCCTACCTTGTCACAACACAACTGATTGGCTCAAATGCATTAAGGAAAGAAATCACCAAAATTAACTTTTAACAAGGCACACCTGTTAATTAAAATGCATTCCAGGTGACTACCTCATGAACCCGGCCCGAGAGAATGCCAAGAGTGTGCAAAGCTGTCATCAAGAAAAAGGGTGGCTACTTTGAAGAATCTCAAATATATTTTGATTTGTTTAATACTTTTTTGGTTACTACACGATTCCATATGTGTGATTCCATATTTCATAGTTTTGATGTCTTCACTATTATTTTGACAATGTAGAAAATAGTAAACATATAGAAAAACCCTTGAATGAGTAGGTGTGTCCAAACTTTTGACTGGTACTGTATATTTATTTTCCGGACTTTGACATGTCTCGTTCTGATATTTCTAAATGTATTTCTTTTTGGATTATGTGCATATGGTTGAGTTTTTTTTTGGTATTATTACTATACTGCAATGTTCCCTCTAAGCTGTGCGTGTGCAGCCGCGCAGAAATATCAGGCCACAGAGAGAAGCACGAGATTGAACTTCACTCAACTTTCTAGAGCAGTGGTCACCAACCGGTCTATCGGGATCGATTGGTCGATCTCCAAGGCATTCCTAGTCGACCACCAAACCTTTATGTAAAAAACCCAACATTAAAGCCTTGTGTTCTATTTTTTTTTTTTTATTCCTCTGGGCTGTTTGGCGGTAGGTGTACCCGATTCAGCTGCTCTGTGTGCCAGTTAGGCAAAAGGTTGCGATTTTGAACCATTTCATGTGTCTGAAGGTACAAACTCTGTCTTCCCAGTGGGCCCTGAGAGCTAAGGGTGTACTTTAAGCTTACCGCTGGCCAATCGGATGCCTCAGATTACCGTGTCTGCAGTAACGTATAGCAGGCATAAGAAATCTACAAACAAATGAGATTTCAAAATGTTTAAAACAATGATTAGAGAGAGACTGTCAATGAATACAGCAAAGAGCTGCTGTTTTTATGAGTGAGTTCATGCTTAAATTCTTACTCAGCACTGTCAACACTTTGTATTCAACACCTTTATAAGCCATAAAATGCACGTTCTTCCCATTTCCACTCAGCGCTACAACAAGACTGCAGTTGGGTCTTTTTTAATATCAAGGAATATTTCACTTTCTCTGTTCATAGGAGTAACAACATGAATTTGTGCATGAGGCAGAAATAATGCGGTGCAACTCGAGTTTCGCCATCAGCTGGAAGACAGAGTCCCTTTTTGGTCTGTGTCCATTTTTGGTCAGTGTCAGTGCAGGAAAGGGAGAGTGGAGGGCTGTTGAGAGGCGGATCCTCAGTCTGCTGCTCTCTCCTCAGTCCCTCCTCAGTCTGCTGCTCTCTCCCTCCACTGACAGATGCAGGCACCATCAGCCCAGTAAAATTTAAACAAAAAGCAAATTATTTAAATGTATGCTCACTCAGCTGTGCCTCACAAGTAATACAACAATGGCTCTATTACCAGTGTGATCATGTAGCCTACCTCAAATTTTCAAATGTATATATCTAATTTATTTATTATATATATTTTTTAATTTTACCCCCTTTTCTCCCCAATTTCGTGGTATCCAATTGTTAGTAGTTACTATCTTGTCTCATCGCTACAACTCCCGTACGGGCTCGGGAGAGACGAAGCTCGAAAGCCATGCATCCTCCGAAACACAACCCAACCAAGCCGCACTGCTTCTTAACACAGCGCGCATCCAACCCGGAAGCCAGCCGCACCAACGTGTCGGAGGAAACACTGTGCACCTGGCGACCTTGGTTAGCGTGCACTGCGCCCGGCCCGCCACAGGAGTCGCTGGTGCGCGATGAGACAAGGATATCCCTACCGGTCAAACCCTCCCTAACCCGGACGACGCTAGGCCAATTGTGCGTCGCCCCACGGACCTCCCGGTCGCGGCCGGCTGCGACAGAGCCTGGGCGCGAACCCAGAGTCACTGGGATGTAGTGCCCTAGACCACTGCGCCACCCGGGAGGCCCCCAAATATATTTTTAAACGACCTGAAGAACAAAGAATTGGCAGGGCAATTCAAGCAAATCCAATATGCGCTGATAATGTATTGGGCCATAGCTTACTGCACAAACCTCACTGCTACAGTACTGTTTAAAACTGGTTAATGTTGCACAGGCTTACATTTTTTAAGTCATGTTAAAAAAAACAATCGGAGCGGTAGATCTCGGCTTGCATTTTGACTCAGAAAGTGATCTTGACTCAGAAAAGGTTGGTGAACACTGTTCTAGAGTTTTCCCTGTTAACACTATCAACGTTTACCTTTACTGTAGCCACTTTCAATGCAACAAAACAAACTATGCAAAAGATTTTGTTGTAGGCAGAACGCATCGGAGTAGGATTTTATTGCATTGACACACACTACTCAGCCCGTACTCTACACAGACCGGTGTGGCATAAACAAATCAAAGCTGCAGTAGGCCTATATGCAAATAGACCATTGCCATATATGGATCTGTGCCTGATCTTTGAACTGGACTGTGTTTACAGCATGAGCGGTTCTGAGTACATGCTCCTGTTCTGAGATCAAAGTGAGAGCTGCATGTAGCCACGTATGCACATTTTGTTCATATCCTTTGCTAGTTAGTGAGTTATTAGCCCTGTTATAGATCATTTGTAGTCAGCAATAGGGGAGTGATTGCTTCCTACAAAAGCACAAAACGTGTACATTTCTAGACATCTTTTTTTTGTCTTAAAGGGGCTGTGTTGTATTTTGAGACAGGCTTGAATAAGCTAAGTAGCCAATAGGCAGAGGGTAGCAAAATGTGTCTTATTCTCTGTAATAATGGTATGGGAATAATAATGCATTTTATTTTGTAAAGTGGTTTCTTGCGTCAAACACAACATTTTCAGTCACCTCCTTGGATAAAGAAGTTAATGTCAAGCCCTGTATGTTTTTTTTAAAGTCTCATGGAATGTAGGCCTACATTGAACACCACACATTGGCTGCTACTGTAGGCTGAATGATAGAATAGCTATTTCCATGTTAAAATGATATGGGGTGCATTTTCTCCATTGTTTTTGATGGTAGGCCACTATGGTAGGCCTACATTATGATCAAATAGCCACAGTAGTCTATATGGTCATTGTTAAAACTAACTTAAAGCAGGTACAGTCTCAGTGTTCACAGTAAATGGCGCTGGAAGTTGCACAGAATTTTCACAACATTCAAGTTTGCGCTCAGCAGACCTGAAATTAGCTCAGTGGCGAAAAAAATGTGAGGGAACATTGCTACACTGCTGGAGCTGGAAACACAAGCATTTCGCTGCACCTGTGATAATATCTGCAAATCTGTATATGCAACCAATAAATGTTGATTTGACCTGATTTACACACAAACACATGCAACCACCCTGCACTTTAGTGCAGCACCGGTCTGTAAAGTCATGTAGAGTCATACGCAAGAGACTCAGGGGATTACACCACTACCACTCTCCATTGAGGGAGATGGAGAGGTGTGTGGTGAACTGCTGAATGGCCCTGGTGATGAAAACAGGGATGTGGCGAAGCAAACGAATGCTGATTTGAAATGGAGATGGTTTAAGAAAATGGTCTGAAATGAAGGGGGTTTTAGATGGAGAGATGCTGCTTGCTCTTCCAGCCACAGAGAGAGAGGTAGAAATGTGGAGGTTTGAGATGCAGAGAGTGATCTGGTCTGGTCTGCTGTGTCTTGGATGTTTGAACAGGGAGCTCTGTGTAAGTAGGCCAAGAAAACAGCCCTGCTCTGGGGGAGAGAGAGAGAGAGAGAGGAAGAGAAGAGAAGAGAAGAGAGAGAGACAGGGAGGGGTGTGGGAGTCCTCCAGGTCAATAATAAACCTCTATTGATCGTTGCAGTGCAGCTGCAACAAGCCAGGAGGAGTATCGGCTGGCCTGTAAACAGATAGAAATCTCTTAGTACTGCTGTTCCACTCCCACAGAGCGGCTGGGCTGCTGCTTCTGCTATTCAGGTAAGATCTATGGAGTTAAAGAATGAAAAAGCATACCACTCTCAGACATACAATATCTATAATATGAGCTGGGTGGGGAGAGGCAGTGAGGAGATAAATAGGCTATCTATTAGTTGAGGACAAAAATGCATGTTAATAAATTGCAAAAATTGACCAGAGAGGCATGGGAGGAGGGAGTGCATGCATGTGTGCATTGGTCTGTTATTGGTGAAAGTGTGTGTTGCGCATGCTATCAGGTCAAGTACTAACTAGTAAGTAAGAAGTTCAATTCTGGGCAGTGGCACAACTTTCCATCACCTAAGGGTGCTCAGCCCATTTTTAGATACACTGGGGTTTGAGTTACACACACTGACATGGATACGGTTTAAAAGCGGTGACAGACCACAACATGAAAGGTGTTCCAAAATCAGCACTCTGGATAGTGTGAAGTAAATCATCACGCATCCACCAGACGTACCGCAGAGTCACATTCTAAACACCTTCAGATCTAAACATAAGACCGTTTGGAGACAGGGAAATGGACATCCATTTTGCAGCGGCTTTAAATGATACACTTTAACATTGTGAGTTTACTGACTGGCTGACTGTACATACGGCTCAAAATGGCTGCTTTGGTTTCCAAAGGCATGACTGGTATCTTCAACCCAGTGAATATGTTGGGCCCAGAGGCCCTGATTGCTGCTTTGCTTTCCTATTTGTACTGCCTAGAACCTTATAGGGAAGCATTGCTTCAACCATCTACCAGCCATCAGGAGCGAGAAGCTAGGAAAAGACTGCAGCTCCACTATGCATTCCCTGCTCTATGGTGTGTAGCCTACAGACAGACAGACACACACATAGACAGAAAGAGGACCCCCCCAATCATCCACCCATCCCCTCCTCACATTCCTCATTTGAAGCAGGAGGATCACCAGTGAAAACAGCCAGAAGGGTGGAGCTGGAGAGGCAGGGGCAGTGCTGCTCTCTCTCCCCCCAGTCCCCCCCTCTCTCCCTGGGCCAGGCCTGAGCCCTTGAATAAAGCCTGGTGAAGCCTTGAGCACACAGGAGGATTACCACGCTGTCCAACACTATTATTCACGTTAATACAGAGCGCTATCGTCTGGAGCGCCGCCTCGCCCCGTCAGATCCACCTCATCCAGAGAGAGATGGGGAATGTTTATGATTTATGACTCATTCAGAGAGTGTGGATCTGGGATGAGTGAATTAGACAGGAATCAGAGAGAATTCATAAAACAAATGGGCTCAAATGAAAACTTTCTTATATTAACACTGAGAAACAAAATAATGAGGATTTGGAGGCAGAGGAAGATGGGTACTAAAGCGGCTGCTAGATGCAAATCAGATCCATAGTCCAGAGTGCTTACTAATTACTGCAACAAACTGTCCAAGGAACAAATAGCGTTCCCAAACCACTATGGGCATCCAACTACTGTTCTACTAATCTACGACCTTTGACACTATTCTCTATGCCCCAAATTAGAGTCTAGTTGGCATTCCTGTTATCCAATGCATGTATGGGTAGCCCAATATGGCGACCAGAGTATGGGGTGAGTAGGTGTGTCGAAAGGAGTGGGTGTATGGAAAGTGAATTGGGCGGATTTGTTGCCACTCAAGACCGTTTTGTGTGGCTGATTGGGCAGCACAACGAGTCGATAAGCTTGAAGTGCTTCCTACTCGGTATCACAGTCGTGTCGCCGGCAGTAGCTAACGTGGCCATTATTTTCTCTTACATGATTTTATTTTCGAGTAGGATAGCAGCCTACACAACAAATAACTAACATTGATAACCATCTAGATGTCACCTTGATGCATACATAGTCTACCACTCAATGGGGAGGGAATGAACGGCAACGGTGTGGAAAGTAGCGACCTAGTAGCCAATATCAGGGTGACAGCTGCACAACCATACAACGCAAGTACACCCAGTTGTAGAACTAAAATTCTACAATTATTTGTAAAACTAACAGTGAAATACGACTTAGACTCATCCTCTGGCTTAAAAACAGAAGTCCTAACTCTCACGGTACGGTAGCTCAATGTACGGTAGTTGTGTCGTAAGAAACGAAAGAAAAAACACCACTCAATCAAAAATGTCTAACCTATAGCAGAGCACTTTCGACTCACCTACTCCTTTCCACACGCCCACTACTTTCCTTTCTACACACCCACCCATACGCCGGTCGCCATATTGGGATGCAGCTACCCCCTTCTCATCCAATGAGGGGCAAACTATTATGGAGTCACTGGAGATGCCTACAGAAAGATTGTGTTCAACATTTACATCCTGTATCAGGGAAAGGGTTATGATACAATAGTCTCAAAGAGCATGTTATCTCCTCCCATCCCATACTGCCCTCTGATCCAACATCAAATCAGATCAGCTGACCGTTTACGTCACACTGGTAAACACAGTCAGGGTCAGTGAAGGGACAGAGTATTTAAGTAAGAGGAAAGAGACAAAAGAAACAGAAAGGAGAAGACAGAAAGGTAGAGAAATTGAGAGAATAGAGAAAGGGAGAGAAATTGAGAGAATAGAGAAGTGAAGCCTGATTTTGCAATGGAATCTATACCCTTAGGGGCCAGAACCTGATTAATTCAAACCTGGAACCAATATTACGGCTAATCAGAGAGGGGAGAGCAGGTGAAAGCGCTAACTTGATTAGCAGGAGCTGTCTGTGTTAGCTATTAGCCCCTATGCCCTCAAACTGATGGGGAGTGCTAATAGCTGCGCTAGCCTAGCTCTTAGCGAATAAGAGGAGAAGCTAGGTCTGGCTTTCTGGTATGATTTATACTCCAAGCTCTGACTTTATTATGCATTATTGCTATGAGAAGTGACAATTGCCCTCAACATCAGACGGGGGAACTGAATAAAACCAGACCATATATGCAAGACAACCCAGAACAACATGATTACTGATTGAAATTGTCGATGCCATCTAGCCACTAACCTACTGCACTGTTGAGCAACCCGAAATACATCACCACCAGTCAACCAATCAACTAACAGATAAACTCACAGCACCGTTAGCATGACCAGATAACGGAGTATCAGAAGAATTTTACCCATCAACCATTTCAAGGACAGAAGCCCCATCGGATAGAGTGCAGCCAGCTAGTCATACAGGCAACCATTACGAAACAACACTGATGCATGTCTGTTGTCTGACAGAGCTCTGTTTGACTACACGCGTGTGCCAATAGTGGTCAGCTGTTCATCCTGCCTGCCTGCCTGCTTGGTATTTTTGTTTCAGTCTGTGAGAAGCCAATGGCCTAGTTTCTCTGACTGGGTAGTGAAGCAAGAAGAGCACTGCTACCAGTACTGGAGTTATGGGCGAGCCTTGGGGGGCCTGCCCTACCATACCCTCCTTCGTCCAAATAAAATATATACATATTTATCATTTATTTGACAGAGACACGTGCCGACAGAAAAACGCATCAATCTCAGATAAAGCATCAGAGCTAGCAAAACAGCACCCCTCTGTCTCAGTATGTGTAGACCATGTATCTGATGCTGTCTGGAGTATGGCATGTCATACTCTTTTTGGCCAGACAGCATCAGATACATGGGCTACATATAGTAAGACAGAGGGGCGCTGTTTTGATCGCTCGGATGCTTTCTCCAGATGAGATAGCTTTAGCAGAGAGGAAGAGGCGAAGCGAGAGGGTTCACTCTGCCAAAATATGTCCAGAATAAGCCTGCCTTTCTGCCTTTGGGACAACAACTCCCATTGTTAGGGAGAGGAGACATGAGCATCTCATCATTATATACAGATCTCTGGTTTCAGCCACTTGCGATTTGGAAAGGAAAGTTGGCAGGTGTATTGTTCGGATGCTGGCTTCCCCTAAAGTAAATTGATGTTTTGCCAAAAATAAATCCTGTCTAAATAAAATCATTCAAAATTCTTCACCAGAGAGCATGACTTAGCCACCGAGGATCATTAGCTTCTTAAAAAAATAGCTGTTGATTGTAGATAGGCCTATGCCTATTTGGGGAATCCCACAATTTGGGCAGCGCGCATGACAATAGTCCTAGCTGATTATTGAGTTGCAGCTGTCAGTGAAAAGCATCTAAAATGTGTGAAGGTAATGTGTTGAGTATAATTTAAAATGTTGAGGCAAGAAGGGGAGTGGTGTGTGGCTTAGATTTGGCGAGTCTCTCTCCAGAATGCACTCAACTGTCTCCCTACAATCCCTGTGCATTCATTGTTTCATTGTGTTATCCATTTGCCCTGATTACATTTATCAACTCCCCATTACATATGTCACCAGTAGTAAACGTACCGTTAATCCCCATCGTTTGGTTACATACATTTCTGTTAATGTATGTATTAATGACCGTAATTTACTTTTTTCATTCTCGGAATGGAAAACTTGTTCGCAGAGTTCACAACCTGCTACAGTTTGGGTTTATTTCATAGCCATCAATTACAAGTTTAGTAAATGTTTTAATTGTCTTTTGTGTGGAGTGCTCCATGTGATCAATGAGCATGTATCGGGTTTCTCTGTCTTGATAATGTTGAGGGAGTGTGCACGCCTGAGCATACATAGAAGTACCTGTCCTGCTGCTTGCAAATGTAGAAAAGTGCCCATTTGGGGTGGTCTATTGTCCCCCCCTTTCATGAAATCGGGGAAGGGACTGTGGATCCGTCTCCGTTCGTACATTTATTTGTTCGTAGGTTAGTCACAAGTGTTCAGTGATTGGGTCTCAGTGTAGGCAGCAGCCTCACTGAGTTAGTGATGACTATTTGACAGTCCGATGGCCTTGAGATAGCCGTTTTTCAATCTCTCAGTCCCAGCTTTGATGCACCTGTACTGACCTTGCCTTCTGGGTGATAGCGGTGTGAACAGACAGTGGCTCGGGTGGTTGTTGTCCTTGTGATGCGTTGTGCAGACCTTTTGAAGAGCCTTGCGGTTGAGAGTGATGCAGTTGCCATACCAGGCTGTGGTACAGCCCGACAGGATGCTCTAGATTGTGTATCTGTAAAAGTTTGTCAGGGTTTTGGGTAACAGGCATCCTTTCTTCAGCCTCTTGAGGCTGTTGAGCCTTCTTCACCACACTGTCTGTGTGGGTGGACCATTTCAGTTTGTCTGTGATGTGTACACCCAGGAACTTAAAACTTTCCACCTTCTCCACTGCTGTCCCTTCGATGTGGATAGGGTGGTGCTCCCTCTGCTGTTTACTGAAGTCCACGATCATCTCCTTTGTTTTGTTGACGATGAGTGAGAGGTTGTTTTGCTGACACCACACTCCGAGTGCCCTCACCTCCTTCCTGTAGGCCGTCTCGTCGTTGTTGGTAATCAAGCCCACAACTGTTTTGTCGTCTGCAAACTTGATGACTGAGATGAAGGCGTGCATGGCCACGCAGTCGTGGGTGAACATGGAGTAGAGGAGAGGGCTGAGCACACACCCTTGTGGGGCCCCAGTGTTGAGGGTCAGAAAAGTGGAGATGTTTTTCCTACCTTCACCACCTGGGGGCGGCCCGTCAGAAAATCCAGGACCCAGGTGCACAGGGAGGGGTTGAGACCCAGGGCCTCCAGTTTGATGATGAGCTTGGAGGGTACTATGGTGTTGAATGCTGAGCTGTAGACAATGAACAGCATTCTTACATACAGTTGAAGTCGGATGTTTACATACACTTAGGTTCGAGTCATTAAAACTATTTTTTCAACCACTCCACAAATTTCTTGTTAACAAACTATAGTTTTGGCAAGTCGGTTAAGACATCTACTTTGTGCATGACAAGTAATTTTTCCAACAATTGTTTACAGACAGATTATTTCACTGTATCACAATTCCAGTGGGTCAGAAGTTTACTGTGCCTTTAAACAGCTTGGAAAATTCCATAAAATAATGTCATGGCTTTAAAAGCTTCTGATAGGCTAATTGACATCATTTGAGTCAATTGGAGGTGTACATGTGGATGTATTTCAAGGCCTACCTTCAAACTCGGGGCCTCTTTGCTTGACATCATGGGTAAATCAAAAGAAATCAGCCAAGACCTCAGAAAAATTATTGTAGACCTCCACAAGTCTCTTTCATCCTTGGGAGCAATTTCCAAACGCCTGAAGGTACCATATTCATCTGCACAAACAATAGTACGCAAGTATAAACACCATGGGACCATGCAGCCGTCATACCGCTCAGGAAGGAGACGCGTTCTGTCTCCTAGAGATTAACGTACTTTGGTGCGAAAAGTACAAATCAATCCCAGAACAACAGCAAAGGACCTTGTGAAGATGCTGGAGGAAACAGGTACAAAAGTATCTATATCCACAGTAAATCGGTCCTATATCGACATAACTTGAAAGGCTGCTCAGCAAGGAAGAAGCCACTGCTCCAAAACCACTATTAAAAAGCCAGACTACGGTTTGCAAGTGCACATGGGGACTAAGATCGTACTTTTGGAGAAATGTCCTCTGCTCTGATGAAACAAAAATAGAACTGTTTGGCCATAATGACCATTGTTATGTTTGGAGGAAAAAGGGGGAGGCTTGCAAGCCGAAGAACACCATCCCAACCGTGATGCACGGGGGTGGCAGCATAATGTTGTGAGGGTGCTTTGCTGCAGGAGGGACTGATGCACGTCACAAAATAAATGACATCATGAGGAAGGAAAATTATGTGGATATATTGAAGCAACATCTCAAGACATCAATAAGGAAGTTAAAGCTTGGATGCAAATGGGTCTTCCAAATGGACAATGACCCCAAGCATACTTCCAAAGTTGTGGCAAAATGGCTTAAGGACAAAGTCAAGGTATTGGAGTGGCCATCACAAAGCCCTGACCTCAATCCTATACAAAATTTGTGGGCAGAACTGAAAAAGCGTGTGCGAGCAAGGAGGCCTACAAACCCGACTCAGTTACACCAGCTGTCAGGAGGAATGGGACAAAATTCACCCAACTTATTGTGGGAAGCTTGTGGAAGGCTACCCGAAACGTTTGACCCAAGTTAAACAATTTAAAGGCAATGCTACCAAATACTAATTGAGTGTATGTAAACTTCTGACCCACTGAGAATGTGATGAAAGAAATAAAAGCTGAAATAAATAATTCTCTCTACTATTATTCTGAYATTTCACATTCTTAAAATAAAGTGGTGATCCTAACTGACCTAAAACAGGGATTTTTTACTTGGATGAAATGTCAGGAATTGTGAAAAACTGAGTTTAAATGTATTTGGCTAAGGTGTATGTAAACTTCCGACTTCAAATGTAGGTATTATTTTTGTCCAGATGGGATAGGGCAGTGTGCAGTGTGATGGCGATTGCGTCATCTGTGGACCTGTTGGGGCGGTATGCAATCTGAAGTGGGTCTAGGGTGGCCGGTAAGGTGGCGGTGATATGATCCTTGACTAGCCTCTCAAAGCACTTCATGATGACAGAAGTGAGTGCTACGGGGCGGTAGTCATTTAGTTCAGTTATCTTTGCCGTCTTGGGTACAGGAACAATGGTAGCCATCTTGAAGCATGTTGGAACAACAGACTGGGATAGGGAGCTATTAAATATGTCTGTAAACACACCAGCCAGCTGGTCTGCGCATGCCCTGAGGATGCGGCTAGGGATGCCATCTGGGCCAGCAGCCTTGCGAGGATTAACAAGTTTAAATGTTTTACTCACGTCAGCCACTGAGAAGGAGAGGGGGGGGGCCGCAGTCTTGGTTAGCGATCCGCAACGGTGGCACTGTATTATCCTCAAAACAGGCAAAGGTGTTTAAGTTTGTCTGGAAGCGTGACGTCGGTATCCGTGACGTGGCTGTTTTTGTTTTGTAGTCCGTGATTTCCTGTAGACCCTGCCACATACGTCTCTTGTCTGAGCCGTTGAATTGCGACTCCACCTTTCCCTGTAATGGCATTTCACTTGTTTGATTGCCTTGCGGAGCGAATAACTACACTGTTTATATTCAGCCATATCTCCAGACCTCTTTCCATGGCTAAATGCGGTGGATCACGCTTTCAGTTTGCCGCGAATGCCGCCATCCATCCACGGTTTCTGGTTAGGGTAGGTTTTAATGGTCACAGTGGGTGCGACGTCTCCAATGCACTTATTTATAAACGCACTCACGGAGTCAGCGTATAGGTCAATATTGTCCAGCGAGGCTGATCGGAACATATTCCAGTCTGCGTGATCAAAACAATCTTGGAGCGTGGCTTCCGATTGGTCAGACCAGCATTGAATGGTTCTCGTCACTGGTACATCCTGTTTGAGTTTCTGCCTATAAGCTGGGACGAGCAAGATGGCGTCATGGTCGGATTTGCCGAAGGGAGGGCGGGGGAGGGTTTTGTATGCATCGCAGAAGTTAGAGTAGCAGTGGTCGAGAGTATTAGCCCTATGTGTCGTGCAATCAATATGCTGTTAAAATTTAGGTAGCATTGTTCTCTTGTTCTCATTGTTCTCGAACTTGGTGTTCGTTTGAGGGGGGATGTACACAGCTGTGACTATAACTGATGAGAATTCTCTTGGTAGGTAGAATGGCCGACATTTGATTGTAAGGAATTCTAGGTCGGGTGAGCAGAAGGACTTGAGTTCCTGTATGTTGTTATGAGTTGTTAATCATAAAACATACACCCCCGCCCTTCCTCTTCCCAGAGAGGTGTTTATCTCTGTCAGCACGATGCATGGAGATGCCCGGTGGCTGAACGGATTCCGACAACATATCCAGAGAGAGCTATGTTTCTGTGAAACAGTGAATGTTACAATCTCTGATGTCTCTCTGGAAGGCAACCCTCGCTCGAATTTCGTCTACCTTGTTGTCAAGAGACGGGACATTGGCTTGTAGTATACTCGGGAGAGGAGAGCGATGTGCCCGTTTTCGAAGCCTGACCAGAAGACCACTCCGTCTGCCCCTTCTGTGTCGCCGTTGTTTTCGGTCAGCTGCTGGGATTAGATCCATTGTCCTGGGTAGTGGTCCGAAGACAGGATCTGCTTCGGGAAAGTTGTATTCCTGGTTGTAATGTTGGTAAATTGACGTTGCTCTTATATCCAATAATTCTTCCCGGCTGTATGTAATAAGACTTAAGATTTCCTGGGGTAACAATGTAAGAAATAATACATTAAAAAATAAAATACTGCATAGTTTCCTAAGAACGCGAAGCGAGGTGACCATCTCTGTTGGCGACATCTGATATGATGGCGCTGACACATAGGCGGTCCCGTGAAAAAACCTGACTCCCATGGAAATCAAATGCCCATCCAACTGACTCATTCTCATGCCGGCCCTATCTGTTACAGAAATCKAATAACCTCTGTTGGGTTCTAAAAGCACAGGCCTGATTACTGTTCAAATGACTATCCAATAGAGCTACAGTACATGCCCACTGAAGAGAGAGAGCAGACACATGGAAGTATTTTCTCTTCTTTTCATTCCATTCCATTGGGTTATGGGGGTTAATCCAGAAAGCATGTGTGTTCTTAATCAAGCCATTTGGGAGGTGTGTGTGTGTGTGTGTGTGTGTGTGTGTGTGTGTGTGTGTGTGTGTGTGTGTGTGTGTGTGTGTGTGTGTGTGTGTGTGTGTGTGTGTGTAGTCCTATATTCAGCTCTCATACGAGCGCATAGTGTAAAGTATCAGTGCATTCGTAAATTAATGTGTGACTGGACGCGTGTGTGCCGTGTTAGTGACCATCCTGACTGGACACACACCAGTGCTGGGGTTGTGCTGGCGCCTGTGTTGAGGGACTACCTATATGCACATTCCCATAAAACATAAGGCTTCAGTTGCACTACAGAGCGCAAGGATTGCATCACTGTGGAAACAAGCCAATGTCATAACCCTGATTTAGCTCTGTCGTAATAAGCAATCTATAGAGGTCGAAGGTCACATCCACACTATTTCTAATCACTTACGTATATATTTATGTGTTTGCATTATTGAGTCGCAGTAATGTGATGGAAAGGTTGAGAGGACAGGTAAAGAGAGAGAGCGCTGCGCGCACACACACACACGTGGGCACACACACTACCAACCTCCCATGGCCTAGGAGACCTCTCATACCAGATAATTTTAAGTGCACTGAGCCATAATGTCAATGCACATGCCAAGCTCCAATCACAGAGGATCGTATATAGAGGGTGGTATGGAAGACACTCCATGACGAATGACGAATCAGGATTCATGCTTCCTAGCCTACCTCCATGACTCCATGGAAGTTCTTTGGACTCGTCATTCCTTAAGGAGTGGCTAGGAAGGGTAGGAGCCTGGATAACTATGTGTTCTAAAGAAAGAAGAGCTATTCTGGACCTGTGTCAGTGGATGCTATAGGAAAACTAGCACAGAGCTCCACTACATGACAGCATCTTGACAGGGAGAGTCAAGAGCTTCTGAAACCAAAATTACAAACTCTGTCTCTCTAGGATCTATCCTGCTCTGTCATTTCTCCACATCTTCCAGACAGGAAACTGCTGTCGGGGCCTTTGGATCCACCAGGCCTCACAGCTCCATAACCCTCCATTTTGTGGCAACGAGGAGGGTGATATCTAAACCACTGGAACTTTTTACACAGGCATTTTTATCACCTCCTCAAAGGGCCGGGCTAAATCTAGGTCTTGTGATGAGGAGGTTTCGTATTCACAGCAGGCTGTAACAAAAAGTGTCTCTTTGGTACAGGGAAGGGCGAGGCTCAGTTAATTAAGACAGAGCTGTTTTAACCTCCAGTAAAAACAAACGTAAAGAAAAGTGGCGAGTGAGAAACAATACAATGGAGATCGGATAACAGTCCTTGAGAAGAACATAGTGCCCGGTGTTGTTTCACAGAGATGTTCTTCCTCGCGGCACTCCATGGTGGCTCTTCTGACAATGAGCCGCTTCAGAGAAGAGCTTCTCCCCCAAAGCTGAGTAGCTGTATAGACAGCCCAAATGGTTTGATTTGACTTTCTTTGCCAAGAACTGAACAGGCATAGACAGCAAATGTGACGTGGTCCATAGAAGTTGTGATAAAATAGACTGAGCATTCTGTTCGGGCAATACCATGGAGAGCCCAAATTGTGTGGGTCCTGTCCTCTACCAAAAAAGAAAGTTTGCACTGTGGTCCTTGTGACACCCATTGAAGCCTTAGCATTGGGAGGTAGAGGATGGGGAGTAAACATCATGAAGCTTATCCACCCTCTCTGTTCCAAAATGACCCCACATACCAACATGTCAACAAGGAGATATTAATGCTCGTTGTCACACCGGGTCAAACCCCAGCCCTCTTAGTGAGAGGGTGACACATTCAACACACTTCCACCTCCAGACCAGGGGCTTAGAGCCAGTTGACGCCAGTGACCCAATAACAAGTCCTCAGCCTGGGTGTACCTCAGAGTCCTGTACTGGTACCACTCACTAAGGTGGGGGTTTACAGAACAGCATACAGTCAAAGCACAATGTCATATGAAACAAGCTGACTCTCTTGTGTGCTTTGTTAGCTATACACTCAGGAGGAGGCTGAAACCTGGTTGTCTTAGATAAAGTATGTATATGTGTATTGTCATACTAATCATACACCCAACCATAATATCTCCAAGGCTAATAAAAGCAGACTGCATTTTGACTGCTATTCAGACCCCTAATGTTGGAGCAGAGCTCCACCCTGGGTTCTTCCTTCTATAAACATGCACACAGTGCAAAGGTTCTTTCAATGTGTGTGTGTGTGTGTGTGTGTGTGTGTGTGTGTGTGTGTGTGTGTGTGTGTGTGTTTTCTAACAAAAACTATCCTATACCTGAATATGTTATCAGACTGTCATCTGAAGAGGTTTTTTCTTGGTTAGTGGATATCAATATCTTAGTTGAGCCGAATTGGTGATAGCACCTGAAGGAGTAAGAAACTGATGTAGTTAGAATAGTGGTGTATTTTGCTAACGTGTTTAGCTAATAGATTTACATATTTTGTCTTCCCTGTAAAACATTTTAAAAATCTGAAATGGTGGCTTTATTCACAAGATCTGTATCTTTCATCTGGTGTCTTGGACTTGTGATTTAATGATATTTAGATGCTACTATCTACTTGTGAAGCTATGCTAGCTATGCTAATCAGTGTGTGGGGGGGTGGGGGGTGCTCCCGGACCCGGGGTAGAGGCTCGTTAGAGG
>NC_036839.1:29150970-29168713 GCF_002910315.2 Salvelinus sp. IW2-2015
TGTGTGTGTGTGTGTGTGTGTGTGTGTGTGTGAAAGCAATACATGACGTTGTATGTAATGGTGGCCAACTCAGTGGCCTTGTGGTTAGAGTGTCTGCTCTGAGATTGGAGGTTGTGAGTTCAGTCTTGGCCGAGTCATACCAAAGGCTGTAAGAATGGACTGGCATCTCTACTTGGCATTAAGGAGATAGATTCGGGGTAAGGCACTGCGATAGACTAGCGTTCTGTTCAGGGCTTAGCATTAAATCCCCTGCAGAAACACAGATTTGAGCATTGATGAAATGTTGTTTCTCTTTAACTTCTGAACTTAGGGGGTGCTGTTCGCATTAGCATATTTGGGTCTCCAATTAAACTGCTCGTGCTAAATTCTTGATCGTACAATATGCATATATTGTTATTATTGGATAGAAAAAACCTTCTAGTTTCTATGAAGTTGGAATTTTGTCTCTGAGTGGTACAGAAAATATCTACAGCATTTCATGACAGGTTCAGATTTCAGAAATTTTTACCCTATCTGGAGTCTGTTTTTAAGGCGACAGTGAATGCTATGAAGAAACCGACACTGCCTACGTCCTTCCTCTGGGTGTCTGTACGTCATCACGTTTTGAATGAAATCGATGGCCATTCACAGCCATTATAAAGACCAAAATGTATAGGACCGCCTTTCTCGTCGTGCGCCTGAAGCGTGAAGCATCGGACTTGCTCGTTCCAAATGTTGTCTAACCAGCAATATTTCTCCGTCAGTTTTCAGTCGTATAGTTGTTAAAACATCATATGTAGTTAATTTGAACGTTTTATAGCAATTTATATCGTTAGTGCGATTTTGAGAATTTATTTGTTGTGACTCTGAAACTTTGGACACGTTTTGGGGTGTCGTCGTTGGTGGTGACATTTCGAAGGACAGAGGACATCTATCGACCAAAGACGTTTATAAATAGAAAGGATACATTGCCCAAGAATCTGATGATGGAAAACAGCTACAAAGTACAGGCCAATATTTAATATGATAAATCGTGTTTCTGTCGAAATATTTTAAACGCATATTTCGCCATTTTGTTTGGTATAGCTTCACTTTGGCGAACTGTATTGAAAAGTAAGATAATTTTAAAAATGTAAATCAGCGGTTGCATTAAGAACTAATTTGTCTTTCGATTCCTGTCAACCCTGTATTTTTTAGTCAAGTATATGATTAGCTTTCAATTAAACTAGATCACTCTGATAGATGACGTCAGACATATTGAGGCTTGATTTCCTAGTATTTTTATTGTGTAACCACGGTTTTGTATGGCTAAATATGCACCTTTTCGAACAAACTGTATATGTATATTGTAAAATGATGTTACAGGAGTGTCATCGGAAGAATTCTGAGAAGGTTAGTGAAAAAATTAATATATTTTGGCGGTGATTACGTTATAGCGCTCTTTGGCTGGAATCGATGCTCTGGTAACGTTTGCACATGTGGTATGCTAACTTATCGATTTATTGTGTTTTCGCTGAAAAACGCTTAGAAAATCTGAAATATGGTCTGAAATCACAAGAACTGGGTCTTTCCATTGCTATGCTTTGTCTATTTTTATGAAATTATTAACTGAGCAAACAGTAGGGGCTCCTGTTGTAGAGATCTGTTCAGGTGAACTTGCCTCGCCCTTGCATCATCATTCAACTCTCATCATCATCATCAGCCTGTCTGTCCCCAATTCCCCCTCCTCCATTATCCTCCCAGAATGCTTTGCATGAGATGACAGAAGACAAACAAAATGAATCCTTCCTAAAAAATAAAAAAAAACATTGCCCTGGGCTTACAGTCCACAAGGAGAGAGAAGTTTGGATGTGATTATAATGGTATGGAAGGAATGGATACTGCTGAAGGGTAAAACAGTGGTGGTTGGAAGGCACTTCAAAGGACAACAGTAGCCACTACTCAGCAGGTGGGCAGACAGGAGTCAAATCAGCACAACATGATCTGTTCCTGCCTCACCGAAATGTTACATTACTGTGGTTTTTAGCGCCAATGGAATAGTGCTGGTACAAACACAACAAACTCCCCTATAAAGCACTGTAGGTTCGAGACGCCAGAGCTCAAAAATTGTCCCAAAGCAACTGTGCACAACAACAGAGAGACAGAGCTCGGCAAGACTTTGCCATGAACACCCCTGAAGCCCTTAACCCTTACCTACTGGGCCTGATCATCAGATTCACTAGCTCAGTTTCTTGTTTCACTCCGGGGAACCGCCAAATATAGCAGCTATCGCAGCCTGCCTCTCAAGTTGCCATGGGACCAAACAACAGTGGTTGTCAAGGGCTTGTTTTAATCAGATGGAGGGGATGGTGGGGTGTTAGAAAAAAGGGGGGAGGGTGAAGGTGGGAGAGAGGGAGAGAGAGAGCAATTACAGAATGATTACAGTGCAGAGTGATGCCATGACGATAAAAGAAAGTCAGAGATTTACAGAGTGGGAAGAGGGGAGGAGGGAAAAAGGGAGAGAAAGGTAGTGAAGGAGAGTGTTTTATGAGTGCATAGATCTTCCATGCATCCAATGCTTACACACACACACACGGAAGGGGGAGGGGGCTCACTGTTGCTAGGGCAGACCACACATACAGAAGGAATAAGTTAGCCCTAAATATTTCTAAAACTAAAAGCATTGTCTTTGGAACAAAACACTCACTAAACCCTAAACCTCAACTAAATATTGTAATAAATAATGTGGTTGAGATGACTAAACTGCTTGGAGTAACCCTAGATTGTAAACTGTCATGGTCAATACATATTGATACAGTAGTAGTTAAGATGAGGAGAAGTCTGTCTATAATAAAGCGATGCTCTGCCTTCTTAACAACACTAGCAACAAGGCAGGTCCTACAGGCCCTAGTTTTGTCGCACCTTGACTACTGTTCAGTCGTGTGGTCAGGTGCCACAAAAAAGGATTTAGGAAAATTGCAATTGGCTCAGAACAGGGCAGCACGGCTGGCCCTTGGATGTACACAAAGAGCTAATATTAATAATATGCATGTCAATCTCTCCTGGCTGAAAGTGGAGGAGAGATTGACTTCATCATTACTTTATTTATGAGAGGTATTGGCATGTTGAATGCACCGAGCTGTCTGTCTGAACTACTGGCACACAGCTCTGACACCCATGCATACGCCACAAGACATGCCACAACAGGTCTCTTCACAGAGATGGGAGGCACAGAGTACTACATAGAGCCATGACTACACGGAACTCTATTCCACATCAAGTAACTGAAGCAAGCAGTAAAATTAGATTTAAAAAACTGAAAAAAAGCACCTTATGGAACAGCGGGGACTGTGAAGCAACACAAACATTGGCACAGACACACACACACACACACACACGCAGATTTAATACTGTAGATATGTGGTGTTTTTAAAATTGCATACATTTACTTCATTTTGCTGGACCCCAGGAAGAGTGGGGATCCAAAATAAATAAAAATACTAGAGGTCGACCGATTATGATTTTTCAACGCCGATACCCATAATTGGAAGACCAAAAAAAGCCAATACCGATTAATTGGACGATTTTTATATATACAGTGGGTTGAACAAGTATTTGATACACTGCCGATTTTGCAGGTTTTCCTACTTACAAAGCATGTAGAGGTCTGTAATTTCTATCATGGGTACACTTCAACTATGAGAGACGGAATCTAAAACAAAAATCCAGAAAATCCCATTGTATGATTTTTAAGTAATTAATTTGCATTTTATTGCATGACATAAGTATTTGATACATCAGAAAAGCAGATCTTAATATTTGGTACAGAAACCTTTGTTTGCAATTACAGAGATCATACGTTTCCTGTAGTTCTTGACCAGGTTTGCACACACTGCAGCAGGGATTTTGGCCCCTCTCCCATACCAGATATTTTCCATCTTCAGGTTTTCGGGGCTGTCGCGGGGCTATAAGGACTTTCACCTCCAAAGATTTTCTATTGGTTCAGGCTGGAGACTGGCTAGGCCACCCAGGACTGAGATGCTTCTTACGGCGCACATCCTCTAGTTGCCCTGGCTGTGTGTTTGGGTCGTTGTCATGCTGGAGACCCAGCCACGACCCATCTTCAATGCTCTTTGAGGGACAGGACGGTTGTTTGGCCAAGATCTCGCGATACATGGCCCCATCATCCTCCCTTCACATAGCGTTGCAGTCAATCCCTGTACCTTTGCAGAAAAGCATCCCAAAGGATACGTATGTTTCCACTCCATGCGTTCACGGTTGGGATGGTGTTCTATGGGGTGTCACTCATCTTCTTCTTCCTCAAAACAGGCGAGTGGAGTTTAGCCCAAAAAACGCTCTGATTTTTGTCTCATCAGGAACCACATGACTGCTCTCATGCCTCCCTGGATCATCCAGATGGTCATTGGCAAACTTTCAGACGGGCCTGACATGGCGCTGGGCTTGAGCAAGTGGACCTGGGCGTGCGCTGCAGGATTGTTAAAATCCATGACGTGTAGTGTGTTACGAAACTGGTTTCTTCTTTGAGGCACGGTCGGTCCAAGCTCTCTTCATGGTCCATTGACCAAGGGGTCCGCCCTGCGTGTAGTCTGGGCTGATACTCACCCGTTCCTCCATGATCATTCTGACTGCCCCACGAGTGAGATCGTGCCATGGAGCCCCCAGACGAGGGTGATTGACGGCATCTGAACTCCTTCCATTTTTCTAATAATTGCGCAACAGTTTGCCTTCTCACAAGCTGCTTGCCCTATTGTCCTGAGCCATCCCCAGCCTGTTTGCGCTGTCTACAATTCTTATCCCTGACTGTCCTTAATAACGAGCTCTCTGGTCTTGGCCATTGTGGAACGACGGTTGGAGTCTGTTTGATGAGTGCGTGGAACCAGGGGTTTTTTACACGGTAACGAAGTCACAGGTGCAGTTAATACAGGTGAATGAGTCGAGAACAGCGAGGGCTTCTTCAAAGAAAAAACTAACAGGCATGGTCTGGAGAGCCGGATTCTTACTGGTTGGTAGGTGAATCAAATACTTATGTCATGCAATAAAATGCAAATTAATTACTTAAAAATCATACAATGGATTTTCTGGATTTTTGTTTTAGATTCCGTCTCTCACAGTTGAAGTGTAGCCATGATAGAAATTACAGACCTCTACATGCTTTGTAAGTAGGAAAACTGCAAAATCGGCAGTGTATCAAATACTTGTTCAACCCACTGTAATATAAAAAATCGCCAATTACACATACTTGACTTTTGTCAATAGTATCCGTTGATAATAAATATATCATATATAAATCTATTTTAGTCTCAAATAAATAATGAAATGTTATTTGGTTTCAATCATTGCAAAAACAGTAAAGTTGCAATATTGTGCCATGTAAAAAAGCAATGTTTTAACTTCTTATGGTGCAGGGGAAGTATTGAGTAGCTTGGATGAAGGTGGCAACAGAGGTTCCAGAGTAAACGGCTTGCTCCTCAGTCATAGTTGCTAATATATGCATATTATTATTAGTATTGGATAGAAAACACTCTGAAGTTTCTAAAACTGTTTGAATTATGTCTGTAAGTATAACAGAATTCATATGGCAGGCAAAAACCTGAGAAAAAAATCCAAACAGGAAGTGGAAATTCTGAGGCTGGTCGATTTTCAACCAAGATCCCATTGAAATCACAGCGAGATATGGATGAGTTTGCACTTCCTACGGCTTCCACTAGATGTCAACAGTCTGTAGAACCTTGTCTGATGCCTCTACTGTGAAGGGGGGCCGAATGAGAGGGGAATTAGTCAGGTCTGCCATGACCTGACCATGCTTTCACCATGCGCGTTCACATGAGAGGGAGCTCTGTTCCATCCTCATCTGAAGTCAATGTAATTCTCCGGTTGGAACGTTATTCAAGATTTATGTTAAAAACATTCTAAAGATTGATTCAATACATCGTTTGACATGTTTCTACGGACTGTTACGGAACTTTTGGACATGCAAATGAATTACTTAAAAATCATACAATGGGATTTTCTGGATTTTTGTTTTAGATTCCGTCTCTCACAGTTGAAGTGTACCTATGATAAAAAATTACAGACATCTACATGCTTTGTAAGTAGGAAAACCTGCAAAATCGGCAGTGTATCAAATACTTGTTCTCCCCACTGTATATGTATTGTGTAACATGAAGTCCTATGAGTGTCATCTGATGAAGATCATCAAAGGTTAGTGATTCATTTTATCTCTATTTGTGCTTTTTGTGACTCCTCTCTTTGGCTGGAAAAATGGCTGAATTTTTCTGTGAGTTGGTGGTGACCTAACATAATCGTTTGTGGTGCTTTCGCTGAAAAGCCTATTTGAAATCGGACACTGTGGTGGGATTAACAACAAGTTTATCTTTAAAATGGTGTATAATACTTCTATGTTTAAGGAATTTTAATTATGAGATTTCTGTTGTTTGAATTTGGCGCCCTGCACTTTCACTGGCTGTTGTCATATCGATCCCGTTAACGGGATTGCAGCCATAAGAAGTTTTAAGTTCCTTGCTCAGAACATGAGAACATATGAAAGCTGGTGGTTCAATATTCCCAGTTCTTCAATATTCCCAGTTAAGAAGTTTTAGGTTGTAGTTATTACAGGAATTATGACACGTCAACTATTTCTCTCTATACCATTTGTATTTCATATACCTTTGACTATTGGATGTTCTTATAGGCACTTTAGTATTGCCAGCCTAATCTTGGGAGTTGATAGGCTTGAAGTCATCAAGCATTGCTAAGAGCTGCTGGCACATGCAGTAAAGTGCTGTTTGAATGAATGCTTACGAGCCTGCTGCTGCCTACCACCGCTCAGTCAGACTGCTCTATCAAATATCAAATCATAGACTTAATTATAATATAATAAACACAGAAATATGAGCCTTTGGTTATTAATATGGTCAAATCCAGAAACTATCATTTAAAAAACAAAACGTTTATTCTTTCAGTGAAATACGGAACCGTTCCGTATTTTATCGAACGGGTGGCAACCCTAAGTCTAAAAATTGCTGTTACATTGCACAACCTTMARTGTTATGTCATAATTATGTAAAGTTCTGGCAAATTAATTACGGTCACACAGTTCGCAAAGCCAGGCGGCCCAAACTGTTGCATATACCCTGACTCTGCTTGCAGTGAATGCAAGAGAAGTGACACAATTTCCCTAGTTAATATAGCCTGCTAACATGAATTTCCTTCAACTAAATATGCAGGTTTAAAAATATATACTTCTGTGTATTGATTTTAAGAAAGACATTGATGTTTATGGTTAGGTACATTTGTGCAACGATTGTGCTTTTGTTAAATCATCACCCGTTTGGCGAAGTTGAAGTAGGCTGTGATTCGATGATAAATTAACAGGCACCGATATGATTATATGCAAGGCAGGACAAGCTAGTTAACCTAGTAATATCATCAACCATGTGTAGTTAACTAGTGATTATGTGAAGACTAATTTGTTTTTTGTAAGATAAGTTTAATGCTAGCTAGCAACTTACCTTGGCTCCTTGCAGCCACAAGGTCCTTTTGACACTGCACTGCACTCAGGTGGTCAGCCTGCCACGCAGTTTCCTCATGGATTGCAATGTAATCGGCCATAATCGGWGTCCAAAAAGGCCGATTACAGATTGTTATGAAACTTGAAATCGGCCCTAATTAAATCAGCCATGGCGATTAATCGGTCGACCTCTAACAAATACACACACACCAGTTATGCACAGAATATGTACTGTAATGCATTACTGTTGTTGAATATCACTTCTGACCCAACCTTAAGCTCTGCAATCATGGGTCTGTTTTTCCCTCATAAGTAAGTGGGATATTGTGCGCGAGTGTGTGTGTGTGTATGGAAAACGTGAACCTGAACTAATGAGCAACATCAGCTGGCACAGTTGGTCATTGAAACAGTTTCTTGTAACGCCTCAACTGTTCAGATCTCTAAAGTGGCCATGTCAAGTACATACAGTACTTCAGTACCAACGAGATAAAACAATGTGACCTTCTCACACGACATCACGTGAGGCACCTAACGTATGTGCACACATAATATGGTGACTTGTTGGTCATGCAGAAGGCACTATGTTAGTCTCAGTCTTTTCAGTGAGTCTGCCCTATAAACGTGTGTTACCGGCACCCACGCACACGCAACAGACACCAGTCTCAGCCCCTGAGATGAGTACAGTGCAGAAGTAGTTATTTAGGGCAGGGCACTCACCCTCAGCCTTAACCCACCACTGTCTGCTACTGCATCAGTCTGCCCCCTGACACATAACTAGTACACAGCACAGCTACCGCTATGTCGGGATGAGAGAAGGAAGGGAGGATGAAAGGGAGAGGGAAATGGGGGATTTAAAATGAAAGAATACAAGAGAAAGACAATAACAGAGAGAATGAGGGAAGGGTGAAAACTAACAGCCAGCAGGCCAGAAGTCTTGGGACACCTTCATGGGCATGGCCATTCATTCAATAGAGCTAGGGATTCACCATCAGTGACACACCTCTATCCAATGATACCCTGGTCCATCTTCTCTCTATTACACCACCCAGAGCTCTCTCCTACCCACCCGTCCTCTGCCAGCTGGTCCTTGAGCACAGACATTTAAAGACCTGCCTAAACTCCTCTACCTCCCTGTGTCCTCAGGGTACGGCCCTGCTCCACATGAAACTGATAGGGGATGAGCAAGACACGCATCTGATGGGCTTACCTGCAGACAGAGAGATGAGGGGAGCAGGTGCTAGCCCCCCATAGCTTTCTGTCTGGCCTCTGCCCTGTGGGCTATGTGGTGAGGGCTGAAAGTGTGTTTTTGTTTTTGGGGGAGGGGAGGTTGGGGGTTGAGTAGTAGTTACAGGCCACTTAGTTAAATGTCAGTTTACACCTGACTTTCACTACACAGAAAATCTGTTTGGAACTGGAAACAGCAGGTGACCCTTTACACAAAAAAAATTGTGCACACACACACACTAACCCTCGCTAGAGACAACAGTGCTGCACGACAGAAAGCCAGAGTTTAAATTCAGTGCCATCCTCGGCCCAAACCCAGAGCCAAAACCACGGCAACTCATCGCCATGACAACTGTACAACCCCCCCTAACCTACCACCCACTCCCCCTCAATCAATACACCCCCACCACCTGTGCAACTGAGCCGAACTTAGTCGGAACTGCAAGGCTTTTGTGGAGAGAGCAAGGAGGTCTTTGTGAATTCAGTTCAATACCTCAGCAGCACCCTTGTGAAGGGAGTCCCAGTGCTGTATACAAGCTGGCTGGCAGAGAAGAGAGAGACAGAGGCAAGAGAGAGAGAGGCAGTGCTGTATACAAGCTGGCTGGTGGAGAGGAGAGGAGAGAGACAGAGGCAAGAGAGAAAGGTGAGAGGAGAGAGGCAGTGCTGGCGTGTAGAACACCTTGCTAATGTGTCTCAGTTAAGAGCACAGAGTTGGTACAGACAAAGGAGAGAAGAGGAGGAGGAAGAGAGGCTGCCCTTCTCCTGCCAACATGGCCACGGCTGCATCCACAACTACTGCCTACGATGAGACGAGGCTTTCACTATCCGCCTCCACTTCCACTGTAGCAAACATGTTGGTTGTCTATATCCATGTGCTACTCTGTGTATTCAAATCATTTAAATGTGCATTTGTAGGTCCTATCTGTATAAGTGTTTGTGTGGGAGAGAGTGTGTGTCTGTGTCTGTGTTTGAGAGAGAGCAAGTCAGTCTCTCCAAACAAGCATGTGTGTACAGTCAGTGCATGCGAGAGAGTGTCAATATTCAACTCTGTGAATCTGCATCAGAGTGTGTGGGAGTATGTATGTGTTAGATAGACTATGAGGATGTATCTTTGTGTGTATATGTGCGTTTGAAGCCCCCGTTCTCTCGGGTGTTTAGAGAGTCTGCCCAGCTACAGGAAGAAGTGCTCTGGTAMTCTGCTCAAATCACAGGCATTGGTTCTAGTCAGGTGACCTGGGCAGCGCTCAAGTATTGTGAATCAGATGAAAACAAACTTAACGAGGCCCACAGTCATTCAKTCAGTCAGTCAAACCGTTCAGTCAGCCAGTCAGTCCAACCAGCTGCCTAGCCCTGACTGTGGAGAAGGGTCTGAAAGGAAAGAGGCTGTCCCCAATAAAGAAAAACAGCCATTATAAGAATCAGGGACAGATGGAGATCGCATGGAAGTATGTTAAAGTGTGTGTGTGTGTGTGTGTGTGTGTGTGATTTGTGTGTGTGTGTGTGTGTGTGTGTGTGTGTGTGTGTGGTGTGTGTGTGTGTGTGTGTGTGTGTGTGTGTGTGGAGGAGGGAGGGTTATGTGAAGGACAACTTCTAAATAAAATATAAATTAAACTTTGTATTTACAAATAAACTGATAAAATGGATCAGTTTGTGTCAGTGTAAGTTCAACAAAATGGAAGACAATAGGGGCATGGTCAGAAATGTGTTTCCAGGAGATACAACTTTTATGCAATCCATCACGATTCTCTTTCAGGTAAATACAAAATGCCATTAAAACAAACCAAAGCACTTGTGGGGTGAAACACTACAGCAGTGTTTCCCGTATGATTTTTTCAGCAGTGGTGTCAAGGGGGGGGGTGCATTGTTACTAGCGTTAACGCAATGACATGCTAGCTGTTCCCATTGATTTCCAGTCATTGAGCCAACAACTATCAATTTAAAAGAATGTCTCGGCAGAAATAAATATATTTTATAACTAAATCATGTTTTTTTGTTGCGGTGGCAACAATTTAGCAGTGGTGGGTCAMYACTGCTAAATTAATATAGGGGAAACACTGCTACAGGGAATACAGCCTTATTCACAACACAATCTCAATACTGAGAGTGGTATATAGTCCAATGGACACCTGTTGTTTTTAGTCTTCTTTTTTTATTCAAGTTCTGCTACATTCCCCAATATCTCCCTAAATCCTTGTGCCCACATAGACCAGACAGACTGCATCAGCCTCTAACCCCCCTCCTTATATCCCCTATACCCAGTCCAGATGGCAAATCGCCACCCATACAGTAGAATGCTAAACCCTAAAACCTCAGACAATGCAGAACTGTCATTAACCCCACACAAGAAAATGAGTTACACTTCCAAGACCTAGAACCTGAGGATATATATCCAAGAGCTAGAACCTGAGGATATATATCCAAGACCTAGATCCTGAGGATATATATCCAAGAGCTAGATCCTGAGGACATATATCCAAGAGCTAGAWCCTGAGGATATATATCCAAGAGCTASAWCCTGAGGATATATATCCAAGAGCTACATCCTGAGGATATATATCCAAGAGCTAGATCCTGAGGATATATATCCAAGAGCTAGATCCTGAGGATATATATCCAAGAGCTAGATCCTGAGAATATATATCCAAGAGCTAGTGCATGTCATGCAGCCAGCAGCCACAGGACAATGTCTCTCATCCTAAAAGTGCTAGTATCACCATTCATCGGACTGTGATTGATTGACAACACTAATGGACCGAATACATAGGCCAGCCATACGATCTCCTTGTGTCTAAACCCACCTCAGCTGCCCGGCCCGAGCCCGATGGGCCCCAACATTATACATCGGGTTAGGGCAGGGTAAGGCTTATTTTTTTCTTCAGGAACTAGGGTACGGGCAGGGCTCGGGTATCACTAAATTGATCATTAACATTTTGAAGCTGAGCCGTTTACTTGTGCTCTGCTGCGCTGTACAGTCATATCTGACTAAGATCATAAAATGTTGTTAGAAGTGCTTTGACCATGTCAAATATAAGACAGGAGAGGTTATTACACAGAAAATAACAATGTTCCTTGAGTTTGGTCAGAGTGACGAAAATGAGCTAACAGCTAACTGCTCTCTAATGTCTCATCATTAAGCAGGGCAGCCGAGAAGCCCAAGCGGAGCCGTTGCTATGTCGCCATGAGCAGAGCGCATGCAGAGCGAGCAGAGTGCATGCAGAGTGAAGGAGAGACAGATAGGAGCGGCTAATGGATTTACTAACAAGGAAGTTATTTGGGGTTTCGGGCAGGGTTGGGGCCTTCAATTTGGCAGAAGCAATCGGGCCTGGGTAGGGTAGGGCCTGAACGTCACGGACATGGCTAGGGCTCGGGCTTAAAATTCATGCCCGAGCTGGGCTCTAAGGCAGAGGGTAGCCCCGTSGGATTTCTCCAGAGCTTCTGTCTTTCTGCTACACATGGAGCTGATAGCAGCCGGCCGGCCACGGCGGCCATTTTGGTGTGGGACAGAGGCCTTATCAGTCAGGAGGAGGTCAGAGATAGAAAGCAGAATGAAGGAGGAGTTGTCTGTGAGGCCAGATAGTGCCAGGCTCTCTAGGTCTAACAGACCACTATTAAGAATCAATCTAGCCTGGTCTCAGAGAGAGGGAGAGAGATAGAGAGGGAGGAAAAAAGAGAGATGGAGAGACATCTGACTTAGCTAAAGCCTACCACCCCACACAGACATGAGTGGTGTGTCACACGGGAGGCCTATCGAGACACATCGAACACACATGACACGATGAACTGACAGTGACATGGGTTCCCTTGGATGTATGTGCGTGCCTGTTTAGACCTATGACTCAACGCATACTTAGCCATCCACTGGTCTCCTAGCTATGGACTCCTGCAGGCTTCATGTCTAGCTAATCCTCTCTAGGATAGAGCTGCAGCCTCATTTTTAAAGACACAATGTTAACTATGTGAAGAAACTATCCAGTGAACTGTCCTCACAGAAGAAATGGTGTTTTCACAGAAACACACTGGAAAAGATCAGTACTGTTCCTGTCTCTGGGAGCTAGAACAGCACTCTATCTACCTCATTTTGAGAATGTATTATTCCATTGCGCACTCTATTACAGAGCATTAACATACTAAGTGCTTTGTGTAACAATCCGTCTCCTCACCCACAGAGAACAGGGGACATAAAGATGCTTATGGTTTGGAAATTAATTACATTGAAGGCGATCAGGACAAACAAGCWGCTAGTGCTTGAGATAATTCTATTTTGTTGGAGGCACGCGAGCGAACATCAATGCTTGGCCCTTATTGATCACATCTCAACTCGCCTCACTGCATCTTCATAATCCTATCATGACCTTTATATGGTGGAGTGGGTGGGCATGGTGCATGGAGGGGCAGGGGGGGTGAGGGGAGGGGTCACTAGCTAGTAAGCCAGGAGGTCTAGCTGGGTAGATGGAAGGACCAAAGCCATCTTAATAATCARGGGGACAAGTTAAAAGAGGGAGGGGTAAAAGGACAAGATGGGGGTAAGATCTAAATTAGGGGGTAAAAGGCCCACAAGCTGCTCATTAGATGTGGCTATGAATGGCGAGATAATGGGCCGGCCAGCCAGCCAGGCAGCTGACCTGAGGGCAGTCAATGCTGGGCCAAAGGCCAGGCCACAGTCTATAAAATGAAACTAGACTGCAAGTGTGTGTTACTGGATGGACTGAAAGCCTGCTCCTTACCAAGTAGCTCCCCAGAACCTTGCCTATTCTCTTCCGCATCTTCTGTCTGTCTCCATTTATTTATCTCCCTTTCTCGGCATGTGGCGTCACCTGCTGTGGGATTACTGCAGCCATAATGCCCACCATCCCTTCCCCCATCTTCCTCACTGAGTCATGTGACATGGGCTGTGAAGTAGGCTAGATTTGCTCAGTGACCACAAACCAATGACCTTCCACTCAACCTCTCCCATTTAACCTCATTGTCCCTCTCCCTCTCCATTCCTGTTCTCCCGTCTTTACTTTCTTTTTCACTTCGTCTTCCCCCTTTCCTCCCTTCTCTACCCCCGTACCCTTTCTACATTCTCATAGACACTGCCCAGGCCTTGCATTCCACAGTGAGGGATGGTCCACTACTGCCAGAGCGGAGGGAGAGAAGAGAGGTAGACCACTGTGTGTTTACAGCTTTTTCCACCTTTCACAGCAGGCTGTCAGGGGGCTAGGCAGTAGGCAGAGCCTCTGTGCTTGGGTGGGCTGGCTCTGGGAAGGAAAGGAGAACAGCAGTCCCTCTATTAAACTCTTGTTTAGTGCGAGTCGAGCCAGTGGTTCAGTATGCAGTAGCAGTGACTTCATCTGGGTAGAAAGCCGGTATGTTCATGAAGGACCTACACCTGAGCAGGTAATAGAGGGGAAACTATGTGTTAACCACAAACAGTGAGTAAATTAGGTTGTAGCTAACAACATGGACTGGTGAGCACTAGATTACTGTGAGAAGGGGCAAGCCAGTGTTTAATTGACACTTTCGCTCACTGTTTTTTTAAAGGCACCACCAGGGATGATGGTTTGAATCAGCAGAGGGTGGAAATTAATCAGGTTAAAATCAGGCCTTCCTTCTTGCCAGGTTTATAGTACCTTTAGCCTTAGACTGCTTTAAGGGAGTGCAGGCACCCACTACAAACTACATGGACAAGAGTCTATAGTTGGTACTGCACCGTATCACACCTCCCACCATGGACCATTAACCCTGTTCCTCCAGTTCCTAGTCCTAGCTCACTCTCTCCCTCATCAACCTTATCTATCATCTCTTGTAGACCTAGGGGAGGTGGAGGAGGAGGAGGTGGAGGGTCAGGAGAGGGTGAGATCTCTAAAGCTGACAGCTTCTGCGGAGCCAAGCCAACATCCCCCTGGCCCATCTGTAAAGTGATCCAACGCCGTCTCTGCCAGTATTTCCTCTGTGATGTACAGTACTGCTGCCCGACCCAAACAAAAGCCCTTGGTCCCGGAGAGAAGGCGGAGAAAAAAAAGAAGCCACAGTTCAATTAGAAAGCTCAGCCAATCACGCCTAAGTGCTTCAAACGAATGGAAAAGATGAAGACTGACACAGAACCTTCCTTCCGCACTGATCCAAAAATGTGAACTGGAGTTTTCCATTGTAAACGTAATGATAGCTACGGGATATGATCTTGAGGTGCAGCCATAAACGGATGTGTTATGCGTAGGTGTGGGTGAGGCACATACATGTATGTATGTGCMTAGCAAATTCAAGAATCTCTGATGATGCATACAATCATCTACACACAAAATGGACTCATTTGATGTCTTTCTCTGTGTCCAAAATCGAAACTCAGAATGACAATGAATCAGACAGTGTGGAGAACTACCTTGTGGTATACACTGTGGCAGGCCAAGCAACCTACTTCTCATCATTACATGGATGACTTCCACCATTTTGCTACTTCCTCACGTCTGACTAACATCCAACATCCTCTACAGCAAAGATGACAATGACCAAGTTCCTTAAAAATAACCATGTCAGACTAACTAGAATTAACTGAACTGTTGATCAATAATGGATTATAATGGAGACATTCAAATGCTGCCAACCCATTATAGTTGTAGAATGGACTAGACCAGCCTTTCTTAAAGTCTGGGTCGCGACCCAAACCTGTTAAATGGTTGGTCGCGATGTGTCAGGGTAAATTTATAATTATTTCATTAATTACTGGAATTGATTTTGGCCAAGTGCAACTGCATTCTCTGTTCAGTGCGCTCTCTGCTTAGCAGCGGTGTCTCGGCTCAGTTTGGCAGCGGTGTCTCGGCTCAGTTTGGCAGCGGTGTCTCGGCTCAGTTTGGCAGCGGTGTCTCGGCTCAGTTTAAGGAGAGCTGCGCCGTAGTAGCACCGTAATCTCCAGTTGGCTCACCCACAGCCTGGTTCAACCTGTGCCTGCACTCGCGAGTCCGGCTAGATAGTATCCAGCCTGGGAGTGTCCAAGACGCGCACCAGAGCTCCAGTGCTCCCCCACAACCCGGTCCTTCCAGGTGCCTCCTCCTAAACACCAAGCCTCCTGTAGGTCTCCCCAGCCTGTGGGTCCTGTGGCAGCCCCACGCACAGCGGTTCTCTCCGTCTCTCCCTACAGGTGTGCCCTCCTGCCCAGCCCGTCTGAGCTGCCCGCTGCAAGCCCGTCTAGCTGCCCGTCTGCCCACCCGTTGACTGCCCGTCTGCCCAGCGACTCTCGGGCTGCCCGTCTGCCCAGCCGTCTGACTGCCCTCGCCACGGCCGTCTGAGCTGCCCGTCTATGCCCCGCCTCTGAGCTGCCCGTCGCCCAGCCGCCGTCTGAGCTGGACCCTCATCCTGAGCCCCGGCAAGCCGCCTGACCAGCCAGAGCCGTCCAGAGCCGCCACCAGACCCAGGCCAGCCGCCGGAGCCTCGCCACCAGAGCCCCGCAGCAGGACCCCAGAGCTAGCAGCCAGCCAGATCTGCCAGAGCCGTCAGTCAGCCAGGCATGCCAAAAATCGCCCTTCACTCCGGAGCTGCAGGAGTCTCCCGCCTGTCCGGCGCTCCGGAATCCCCCGTCCATTCGGGACCCATCTCTAGGGTCCCCAGTCCAAGGCGGTGGCAAGGTCGCCGCCTTAAAAGGCCACGGAGCGGCGAAGAAGGCGCACTAAAAACAATGGTAAGTGGGTCCACGTCCCGCGCCAAGAGCGCCACACGACAGACGCCCACCCAGACCCTCCCCTATAGTTAGTCTTTCGGCCGCGGATCCGCACCCTTTTGGGCGGGGGTACTGTCACGGTCTGACCTTTTTTTTCCTGTGTTTTGTCTTTATTTATATTGCAGGCGTGAGTTGTGGGAGCATCTTCATTTTATTTTTCTATGTTTAGGTTTGTCAATTAGCCTGATATGGTTCTCATCAGAGGCAGGTGTTTGCATTGTCTCTGATTGGAACATATTTAGGTGCCTGTTTTCACTGTTGGATTGTGGGTGTTGTTTCCGTGTTAGTCTTTTTCACCACACGTACTGTTCGTTTTCTGCACATCGTTTATTGTTTTTATATTTCAGTGTTCAGTTCGGTTTTAATAAATCATCATGAGCACTTGCCACGCTGACAAAATTGGTCCGATCCTTTGACACTCTTCAGAGGAAGAAGAGACGAGCCGTTACAGTTCTTAAGTATGCCAATGTTGAGAACCTGACTCGCATGGTATGTGAGCCAAACTGTATCAGAACATCTACTGCTTTCCAGCCAGGCAGGAGACAGCAACCTCTGGAGATGAGCAACCCCAGAAGTGTTGAGTGTGTGCCTCAAAAAGCATCTTGCTCATCAATGTATTCCAGTTCAGAATAAAAATTATTACTTGTATTTAACAGCAACAGTTTTTATTTTTTCATCTTCATCTGTTTGTTACTAGGGTAGCACTATCACGTAGCTAGATAGCTTGCTTTGGCTAACGTTACTAGCTAGCTATTTAGCTGTGTACAAGGGATTGTTGAAAGAGAAACTCACATTGACTACTAGAGAGATAGTATACTCCCTTATTCTGCTTATCATCACCTGTTATAAAATGACTTAATGCCTTGCTAGCTGACTTACTTTTCCACTGTCGAAGCACTGTTCCTGAAGCATTCTGTCCTGTTCTGAAAGAACTCCCTGGTTTACCATCATACTGATGTTGGTCAGGACCTGTCATTTTTAATTTGTTCTTTGAGAGACTCACTCCTCTGCACAAAACACATTGTTGGCCTCCTGTTATTTATCAACGTTTGATTAAACCAAGAGAGAGAAACTCATTCCTGTATTTGCGTTTCATGACAATTGAGCTCAGTCAAACTGGTAGTTTGCGTCAATTCATGATGGCTTACTGGATGCGAGTGGAATGACAAGCCAGTGCTGAAAGCGCTTCATCCACACAAGCAGTGTGGGTCGCAGAGTGATCTTCTGCCAAAAAGATCTGGTAAACCGTGAAGAAACACGGGCATCTTTCCACCCACTCGCGCAGCTGCCAAAACTGAGCGAGACACAGCTTCCAAACTGACCGAGACACCGCTGCC
>NC_036839.1:29168738-29202570 GCF_002910315.2 Salvelinus sp. IW2-2015
GCTCAGTTTGGCAGCGGTGTCTCGGCTCAGTTTGGCAGCTGTGTCTCGGCTCAGTTTGGCAGCTGCGCGAGTGGGTGGAAGATGCCCGTGTTCTTCACGGTTTACCAGATCTTTTTTGGCAGAAGATCACTCTGCGACCCACACACTGGCTTGTGTGGATGAAGCGCTTTCAGCCACTGGCTTGTCATTCCCACTCGCCATCRCTAACCGCCATCATCGAATTGACGCAAACTAGCCAGTTCTGACTGAGCTCAATTGTCATGAAACGCAAATACAGGAATGAGTTTCTCTCTCTTGGTTTAATACAAACGTTGATAAATAACAAGGAGCGCCAACAATGTGTTTTGTGCAGGGAAGTGAGTCTCTCAAAACGAACAAATTAAAAATGACAGGTCCTGACCAAACATCCACAGTATGATGGTAAACCCAGGGAGTTCTTTCAGAACAGGACAGAATGCTTCAGGAAACAGTGCTTCGACAGTGGAAAAGTAAGTCAGCTAGCAAGGCATTATAGTCATTTTATAACAGGTGATGATAAGCAGAAATAAGGGAGTATAMTATCTCTCATAGTAGTCAATGTGAGTTTCTCTTTCAAACAATCCCCTTGTACACAGCTAATAGCTAGCTAGCTAACGTTAGCCAAAGCAAGCTATCTAGCTACTGATAGTGCTACCCTAAGTAACAACACAGATGAAGATGAAAAAAATWAAAACTGTTGCTGTTAAAATACAAGTAATAATTTTTATTCTGAACTGGAATACATTGATTGACGCAAGATGCTTTTTGAGGCAAACACACTCACACACTTCTGGGTTGCTCATCTACAGCAGGTTGCTGTCTCCTGCCTGGCTGAGAAAGCAGTAGATGTTCTGATACAGTTTGGCTCCACATACCTATGCGAGTCAGGGTTCTCAACTCTGGCATACTTAAGAAACTGTAACGGCTCTCGTCCTCTTCTTCCTCTGAAGAGGTGTAACAAGGATCGGACCAATTTGCAGCGTGGYAAGTGCTCATGATGATTTATTAAAACCGAACTGAACACTGAAATATAAAAACAATAAACGATGTGCAGAAAACCGAAACAGTACCGTGTGGTGAAAAAGACTAACACGGAAACAAACACCCACAATCCAACAGTGAAAACAGGCAACCTAAATATGTCTCCCAATCAGAGACAATGCAAAACACCTGCCTCTGATTGAGAACCATATCAGGCTAAATGAACAAACCTAAACATAGAAACAAATAACATAGACTGCCCACCACAACTCACACCCTGACCATACTAAATATAGACAAAACAAGGGAAAATAAAGGTCAGAACGTGACAGAAACAAGTAATGCAACAGACTCAATGCTGAACATGACCTCAGGGTTACACTGTCAAAAACCGAGCCCAGAATAGACCTGCTTGTTGAAAACTTCCACCAGTCACACACCTCTCATTAGGACTGTGTGTTTTCTGGTCTACATCTGTGTGATGTGATCAATCAGTTTATTCCAGTTCAGATTTTAAATTATTTATTGTATTTTAACAGCAACAGTTCCAACCTAGACAGATATGTAAGAGTGTTTTTAATGGGGAAAGAAACATGAGTAGCTATTTATATGGGTATTTCATTTAATTGTTATGTTGCATTTGTTAATGGGCATAAGGGCAATGAAATGTACCGATATTACGTATAGTTGCRTGTTTTKTAAGCTTGGGTCCCAGGAAAACATAGAATTTCTMATTTGGGTCCCAGGCTGAAAAAGTTTAAGAACCCCTGGACTAGATGGTTATTATGAGGAGTTATAATTGGGTTAAACCATTTACCCACACGGGGGAATGCCAGATTTCCTTGCTGACTGTTGGCAGTGTGGGTGGGATGTTTTTAGGACCAGATAGTGTGAGACATGCATGCTGTTTTTCCATTACAACTCCTGCAGGGACTTACCCTCAAAACAAAAGCACCTTTGATTAAGGGATGTGTCTTTCTCTCCCTCTCCCTCTTACCATCAGAACAGCTGCAGTCCACACAGCTACAAAGGCACACAGCTGCCATTGGCTAGTCTGAGTATGATGGCCAATCAAAATGGGTTGTGGATCGAATATACACATGCAGATCCTAACACAAACACACAGCCATAGATCAAAACATGTGCAAACTCCAAACACACACACCTAGCCACTAAATTAATGTGGTTCATGGAAGAAAAGCTTGGTTTATTCCTGCCAAACTTGCAGCAAGTGAGATGATTCACTAAGACCTAAGGAAGTTAAACTCCAAAAGTCAAGGCCAATTTGTGTTACAGAGCATTTCTAAACGGCCTGGCTCCCAGTTAATGACATGGTCTCACTACTGCCATGCCCGCCCTGCGCTAGAGCAAAATTACGCTTTTTAAACCCCCAAAGCATATAGACTTATTCTTCATGCTGTGTTGTTTCCGTTGACACACACCAATACCAGGGGAACTCAGAACAGTTTATTCAGTCTATGGCCTCTACTAGCTCACCATGACGTGCATAGGCAGTCTTCAAAGTGTGCATTGCATAGTAGTAAAACACACACACAGGAATGATTAGGCTTTATCCATCGGCAGCCTTAAGGGCCTTCACGACATTGGTAGACAAGTCAATATGATTTGACTCTCCRCCCGGCTATATATAGTAAACACATGGATAGCCTATGCATCCTCGAATGCAAATTGTTTGTGCCACTCCCCAGAGCTAACATGCTGACCAGACCGCCATCGCGCTAATTTTGATTTTGTCCACCCACACCAGACACAATCAGGACACGCAGTTTGAAATATCAAAACAAACACTGAGCCAACTATCTTAATTTGGGGACAGGTCGAAAAGCATTTAACATTTCCTTGGGTCCTTGGTGTCAACATCACCAACAAACTAACATGGTCCAAGCACACCAAGACAGTCATGAAGAGAGCACGACAAAATCTATACCTCAGGAGACTGAAAAGATTTGGCATGGGTCCTCAGATCCTCAAAAGGTTCTACAGCTGCACCATCGAGAGCATCCTGACTGGTTGCATCACTGTCTAGTATGGCAACTGCTCGGCCTCCGACCGCAAGGCACTACAGAGGGTAGTGCGAACGGTCCAGTACATCAATGCGGCCAAGCTTCCTGCAATCCAGGACCTCTACACCAGGCAGTGGCAGGAGAAGGCCTGAAAAATTGTCAAAGACTTCAGCCACCATAGTCATAGACTGTTCTCTCTGCTACTGCACAGCAAGCGGTACATGAGAGCCAAGTCTAGGTCCAAGAGGTTCTAAACAGCTTCTACCCCCAAGCCATAAGACTCCTGAACACCTAATCAAATGGCTACCCAGACTATTTGCATTGCCCCCACCCCCTCTTTTACATCGCTGCTACTCTCTGTTGTTATCATCTATGCATAGTCACTTTAATAACTCTACCTACATGTACATATTACCTCAACTTATCGGTGCCCCCACACATTGACTCTGTACCGGTACCCTCCCCTGTATATAGTCTCGCTATTGTTATTTTACTGCTGATCTTTAACTACTTGTTACTTTTATTTGTTATTCTTATCTGTATTTTTTTTTTACTGCATTGTTGGCTAGGGGCTCGTAAGTAAGCATTTCCCTGTAAGGTCTATCTATACCTGTTGTATTTGGAGCATGTGACTAATAAAATATGATTTGATTTTGATTTATGGCAATTTAGCTAGCTAGCTTGCTGTTGCTAGCTAAATCTGTCCTGGGATATAAACATTGGGTTGTAATTTTACCTGAAATGCACAAGGTCCTTTACTCCAACAATTAATCCACAGATAAAAGGGTAAACCGAGTTTGTTTCTAGTAATCTCTCCTCCTCCACGCTTCTTCTTCTTCGGACATTATATGGTAATTGGCAACCAACATTAAGCTGCATTACCACTACCAATTGGACTGGAGTGTCACGATCCTCTTCCTGGAAATGACTGGACCAAAGCGCAGCGTGGTACGTGTTCATGATATTTTATTAAATCAGAACACTTGAACAAAAATAACAACGAGAAAAACGAACAGTTCTGTAAGGTAACTAAACTATACAGAAAACAACTACCCAGAAACATAGGTGGGAAAAAAGGCTGCCTAAGTATGATTCCCAATCAGAGACAACGATAGACAGCTGCCTCTGATTGAGAACCATACCCGGCCAAACACAAAGAAATAGAAAATATAGAAATAAAGAAACTAGAATGCCCACCCTAGTCACACCCTGGCCTAACCAAAATAGAGAATAAAAGCCTCTCTATGGCCAGGGCGTGACATGGAGTGTGAACATTAGTTCGTCTTTCACCCACATATATGCTCCTAAAAACCAATGAGGAGATGGGAGAGGCGGGACTTGCAGCGCGTCAWGCGTCACAAATAGAGACAAGTTCTATTTTAGTGCCTGGCTACGCAGACGCTTGTTGAGCACTGTGGGTGCAATGCCTGAATAACATGTATGTGTACATTTATTTTACAACTCTCGCACACGTGACGTGAGCGGTGTGGTCAGCATGTAAGAAGACATTGTAGCTAGCTACTTATGGTGAAATGATTTCATATAAAACCAAGATCATTCAGTGAAGGATACCATCTGCTCTAAAGAGAAAATGGCTGCTACAGAATGTATGTTTTCAGATTTTTGTACAGAGAATACCGCTACTGTCCCTAAAAGGAAGACTTCCTGTCAGYACACACCCAAATGCAAAGTGGATGGTTTTAGACAGAAGGGTCATTCCATATGATTTCAATCACCTTCTGATTTCACCCCTTTTGATTTGAATGAAGCCTTYCATACATGTTTGCCCATGGTAGAAGTGGTCAGAAAGTGACTTTTTGGACCTGAATGACAAAACATTCAGGAGATAGAGGTGCTCAAAGTTGACCCATTTGGCATACCCCACCCTTCATCACTAAAAAAGATAATCGCTTCAGCTTGATATAATTTTAAAGCTTCTAAACAGGGTTGTCAAACTGCTTCATGATTTAGTTGAGAAAAAAAAAGTGTTACACTTTTTTACAAAATTTAAGCTTTAAAGTAAATKATCTAAATACGAGTCATCTCCCCTAAAAAAAAAAATGATGTTCAAATATGTTGTAGCTTAAACCCTATTTACATAATCTGAGGTGTTTGTTGTGCCTGCACACGCTTGAAGAAAGAAAAGATGGTGGCCAAACATGTATGAAAGGTTTCATTCAAATCAAAAGGGGTGCAGTCAGAAAGTGATTGAAATCATTTGGAATGACCCAGAATCAAGATAATGACACTACAGAAAACTCATGGTTGCATCTTGATCTTGATGTTGACCTTCTGAGGAAGGAGCGGTCTGTATCTCCACTCTCAATGTCCTCTGGTATGATTATTACATGTTTTTTATCATACCCTGCTGCTGAACAGTTATGTAGGGCTGATGGAGGTCTGCTTTGATCACTGTGTGTGAATAACAAACCCCACCAAGGGACCAGGGGATATTGACTCAGTCCTTTACTAGGCCCCTGACTGTGATCTGCAATGAATCAGACCTGGTCAGCCCAGTCATGGTATACAGTAGGGTATAGTGTACATTATTATGAATCCATATGTTTGTTGGAGTGTTTCCATCAATTAATGAATAAATAAAACACTATTTATTTTATTTAACCTTTATTTAACTAGGCAAGTCAGTTAACAACAAATTCTTATTTACAATGAAGGCCTACACCGGCCAAACCCGGTCAACGCTGGGCCAATTGTGCGCCACCCTATGGGACTCCCAATCACGGCCGGTTGTGATATAGCCTGGACTCGAACCAGGGTCTGTAGTATTTGTATTTATTATCAGCTACTCTTCCTGGGGTCCGGCAAAACTAAGGCAGTTATACATTTTTTTATTTTATTACAATACATTCATTACAGAACTCACAACACACTAAGTGTGTGCCCTCAGGCCCATACTCCACTACCACATATCTACAAGGCAAAATACATGTGTGCGTGTGTATAGTGCGTATGTTATCATGTGTTTGTATGCATGTGTCTGTGCCTATGTAGTGACGACTCTAGCACTGAGATGCAGTGCCTTAGACCGTGCCACTCGGAAGAGGGCTCAATTGTCCAAATGTTCATTTAACAGATTATTTGATACGGATCAAATGCATATTTTAAATGCTTTTATATATTTTAAAGAATTTTACATATGTAAATATTAATATAACAAAATTAATATGGTACAATTGATTTGGCTTTGAGTTTGCACTTTTGGGACTATCCCGTTGCATAGACTGCCAAGCAAGCTAAATCAAGTGAGGATCAAATTGGCCATTCAAAAGTTTTTAAGCAATACATTTGACCAAGGTCTGATCATTTTCCATCGGCATCCATTTGTGGCCAATAAATCAGATGACAACAGGTCTGGACATATTCTCCCAATCTCGCTTCCGTTCTACCAGATAACAGCAGCTTCAAAACAACAGGATGTGATGTAGCCTAGGTAGGCTGCTCTATCCACTCCGGTGAGACGCGATGGCTGTAGCTAGATACTATCGGTACAATTGTACATGTTGTCATATAGCTGACGCTCTTATCCAGAATGACTTACAGTAAGTGGTGAGTGCATACATTCTAATATTTTTTTTCGTACTGGTCCACCGTGGGAATCGAACCCACAACCCTGTCCATGCTCTACCAACTGGGCTACACGGGTCAATCGCTTCCACATCGAATCCCATACTTTGCTAATCGACTGTAAGTGGCATGTCAATAGCTCAACACTGCATTGGATCTGAATACAGTATGCGCAACGGTGCACACCCAGTAGCGCACGGGAAGAAGTCGGTCAGGCGCCTATGATAAGGATCGCCAGACAAATTAGAGCTGGTTTGGCTTGTTAAATCTGATGGGTTGCAGGTAGTTAGTCCTAACACAATAAAACACACAACAAAATTGTAAAGAAAAGGAAATGCACATGTCTAAATCTTTAGTCTATACCTTACATCTCAGCGCAGTAATAATCCAGTCCGCACTGGTCCAACCGTCTATAGGCTATTTGCCACTTCTCTCAAACTGGGAGAAAAATACATGTTTGCGCTACAGTTTCCGCCTATTTTCGGTGGTCTCTGACAGCCTACAGTAGGCTATATATTGCCTATATGAAATTGGGAAACGCAAACAAACCTTGTATACTTGTCCATACGTGCCATTGCCGACCACTTCCACCAGTTCGAAAATACCAGCTGGGTCCTGTAAAATGAAATTAACAAATGGTTAACATTTACCAAATAACTTTGAAAGATGGGTGGTTTTCATAGTATCATGGCCAACGTTACAACCCGTTCAATTAGGCAGTAGCGCCAGATTTGCCTCACATGCCAGTGCATTGCCAACAAAGGAAAAATAGGAATTTATCCCCCTATCCTACCAAGAACAACACATCCCATTTGTAACACATTTTACCCTGGTTTAGCCCATGGTTGCGTCAATAAATGGATTTGGACAGCAAACAATGTACATCCTCAGATAAGATGTATTGCACTCACCCGCAAAGAGGCAAGGTCTATGTCAACTAGACTTTTAGCTGGAGACTCGTTCGCCATTTTTCAATAATAAATAGAGATTGCAAAGTCTATTTTATTCCCTTCAAGTTGATTGTGTATATGCAATGTCGTATCTCATTATTGGAAGTGATCCCTTATTCCTTGTTAATGTAATTTCGATCCAAAGCGGGTTGTTCTTTGTACTCCCGTCGTTGTCGAGCCTACGCTGTTACTCCATATTGAGCTACCGCGGCTGGCAGTGCTGCTTGCTTTCTCTATTCTCCCCCTGCCTCCCTCTCTCTTGTTGTCGCTCGCTCACTCACTCCCCTGTAAAGCATCACCAACAGAGGAAGCTGAATCGGTCAGGGCCTGAGTGAGGGCAGTAGAGAGATAGAGGGAGCCGCTGCTCCCCCTATCCCCAACAGAAATTAATCCAAACATGCTGAATTTATGTGCCATGCTGATTAGCTCACAATAATGTATTTTTAAGCTTTTTTTTGTAGTCTTCATAAAACGACATCAATTTACATTTTAGCAGACGTTTTAACCAGAGCGATTTACAGGAGCAATTAGGGTTATGTGCCTTGCTCAGGGGCACATTACYAGATTGTTCACCTCGTCGGCTTGGGGATTCAAACCAGCTACCTTTTTCGGTTACTGGCCAAACACACTTAACTGCTAGGCTACCTGCCATCCATGCATATAGCCAACCTAAATTATGTCTAAACTAGGTATGAACAATAATTATATACACAACATGCAACAACTTCAAATATTTTACCAAGTTAAAGTTCATATAAGGAAATCAGTCAATTGAAATAAATAAATTAGTCCTTAATCTAAAGATTTCACATGACTGGGAATACAGATATGCATTTGGTGGTCACAGATACCTTAAAAAAGGTAGGGACATGGATCAGAAAACCAGTCAGTATCTGGTGAGACTATCATTTGCCTCATGAGTATGACACATCTCCTTTGCATAGAGTTGATCAGGCTGTTGATTGTGGCCTGTGGAATGTTGTCTCACTCCTCTTCATGTGGCTTTGTGAAGTTGCTGTATATTGGCGGGAACTGGACAGGTCGATCCAGAGCATCCCATACATGCTCAATGGGTGACATGTCTGGTGAGTATGCAGGCCATGGAAGAACTGGGACATTTTCAGCTTCCATTGTGTACAGATCCTTGCGACATGGGGCCGTGCATTATCATGCTGAAACATGAGGTGATGGCGGCTGATGAATGACACAACAATGGGCCTCAGGATCTCGTCACGGTATCTTTGTGCATTCAAATTGCCATTGATAAAATGCAATTGTGTTCGTTGTCCGTAGCTTATGCCTGCCCATACCATAGCCCCACCACCACATGGGKCACTCTGTTCACARTGTTTACATTAGCAAACTGTTCGCCCACACAGCGCCATACACATGGTCTGCGGTTGTGAGGCCGTTTGGACGTAATGCTAAATTCTCTAAAACTATGATGGAGGTGGYTTATGGTAGAGAAATGAACATTAAATTATCTGGCAATAGCTCTGGTGGACATTCCTGCAGTCAGCATGCCAATTGTCAATCTGTGGCCTTGTGTTGTGTGACAAAACTGCACATTTTAGAGTGGCCTTTTATTGTCCCCAGCACAAGGTGCACCTGCGTAATGATCATGCTGTTTAATCAGCTTCTTGATATTCCACACCTGTCAGGTGGATGGATTATTTTGGCAAAGGTGAAATACTCACTAACAGGGAGGTAAATTCATTTGTGCACAAACTCTGAGTGAAACAAGCTTTGTGTGTGTATGGGATCTTTAATTTCAGCTCATGAAACATGGGACCAATGCGTTTATATTTTTGTTCAGTATATTTTGTTTACAATGTATCAATAAACCGTTTATTATATTACGGTAAGGTGTAACTCACAATATATGTATGTGCTCTCTCTCTCTTCTGTCTGTTAGATTAGGCTTTCGGCCAGTTTTCTCTTATCAGTTAACTCTTATCTTATTGCTTCAAGATGTCCACCATTGTTCCTGTACCCAAGAAAGCAAAGGTAACTTAATTAAATGACTATTGCCCTGTAGCACTCACTTCTGTCATYATGAAGTGCTTTGAGAGGCTAGTTAAGGATAATTTCACCTCCACCCTACCTGACACCCTAGATCCACATCGACAGGACCGCAGTGGAGAAGGTGAAGAGCTTCAAGTTCCTCGGTGTACTCAGTGTACACATCACACGCCCCCATTCTCATCGACGGGGCTGTAGTGGAGCAGGTTGAGAGCTTCAAGTTCCTTGGCGTCCACATCAACAACTAAGTAACATGGTCTAAGCACACCAAGACAGTTGTGAAGAGGGCACGACAAAACCTATTCCCCCTCATGAGACTGAAAAGATTTGTCATGGGTCCTTAGATCCTCAAAAGATTTTACAGCTGCACCAGAGAGCATCCTGACTGGTTGCATCACTGCCTGGTATGGAAACTGCTCAGCCTCCGACCGCAAGGCACTACAGAGGGTAGTGCGTATGGCCCAGTACATCACCGGGGCCAAGCTTCTTGCCATCCAGGACCTCTATACCAGGCGGTGTCAGAGGAAGGCCCTTAAAATCGTCAAAGACTCCAGCCAGCCCTACCTGCCGTCAAAGACTCTTTAACAACCCTACCTGCATGTACATAATTATCACAAATACCTCAACACCAGTGCCCCCGCACATTTACACATTGGCTCTGCACCAGTACCCCCGCTATTGTTATTTACTGCTGCTCTTTAATTATTTGTTTTTCTTATTTATCTCTTACTTTTTTTAACTTTACATTTTTGGGGTATTTTCTTAAAACTGCATCATTGGTTAAGGCCTTGTAATTAAGCATTTCACTGTAAGGTCTACACCTGTTGTATTCAGCGCATGTGACAAATAAAATTTGATTTGACAATCTGAAACGGTCCACCCACASAGACAGTGTGGTGAAGGCAGCGCAACAGCRCCTCTTCAACCTCAGTAGGCTGAAGAAATTCGGCTTGGCCCCTAAGACCCTCACAAACTTTTACAGATGCACAATTGAGAGCATCCTGCCGGGCTGTATCACCGCCTAGGATGGCRGCCCCTAAGACCCTCACAAACTTTTACAGATGCACAAAATTGAGAGCATCCTGCCGGGCTGTATCACTGCCTAGGATGGCAACCGCAGGGCTCTCCAGAGGGTGGTGCGGTCTGCCCAATGCATCACCGGGGGCATACTGCCTGCCCTCCAGGACACCTACAGCACCCGATGTCACAGGAAGGCCAAAAACATAATCAAGGACATCAACCACCCGAGCCACGGCCTGTTCACCCTGCTATCATCCAGAAGGCGAGGTCAGTACAGGTGCATCAAAGCTGGGACCGAGAGACTGAAAAACAGCTTCTATGTCAATGCCATCAGACTGTTAAATAGCCATCACTAGCCGGCTACCACCCGGTTACTCAACCCTGCACCTTAGAGGCTGCTGCACTATGTACATAGATATTAAATCACTGGTCACTTTAATAATGAAGCACTAGTCACTTTAATAATGTTTACATACTGTTTTACTCATTTCATATGTATATACTGGATTCTGGTCAATGCCACTCTGACATTGCTCATCCTAATACTTATATATTTCTTAATTCCCTTCTTTTACTTTTAGATTTGTGTGTACTGTTAGATAGTACTGCACTTTTGGAGCTAGGAACATGGGCATTTTGCTACACCCACAATAACATCTGCTAAATATGTGTATGTGACCAACACAATTTGATTTGATATCAGTCAAAAACAACGACAAACTGTAACGTCTGCTTCCAACTCACTCTCAAACACATAGATCCCCTGAACGCAGCCCACTCTCCAGATTCCAATCACCTGAATTTTGATCACCTGTTCACACACCTGTATGTCATTATCACGCACTATTTAGTTCAGTTCTTTGCACCCCGTTATTGTGAGGTGTTGTTTGTTTTGTGACACACTTCTATACGGAGCGCTGWTTTTCCTGTAATTTAATCCTGTGTATGATAGTTTTTGCCTGCCTCACTAACTACGCCTTTTGCGTATTCCCTGCCTGTACTTTAGCCTATCAGATTTCCTGTTATCAACCAATTGCCTGATCTCCCGGATGACGTTACTAGCCTTTTCCTTGCTTGTACKGTTGCCTTTTTGGACCCCCTGTGTATGACCTTCTGCCTGCCCCTGGACCTAGCTACCTGCCTCCTCCTGTGGTCCTTTACAAATAAACTCCTGCTGCGCCCTGCGCTTGAAACCAACTCTCTGTCTCCCATCGTGTTCATTACACAAACAGTCTGTCATTCAGAAAAGGAAGTCTTGTCGCCTTAGTGCAGACAATATTTACAATGGTAAATGAGCTAAACGGCTGAATCATCCTGAATCAATACATCCTCTCAAAACCAACATCAACCTACAAGAACACCCTCCATCTTTCTCAGAGGCCTGTGTTGTAGGGTACACAGTAACATTGTGAATGTCACCAACCGCCAGCTCTGTCAGATGAGTTAATTAGAGCATGTGAAATGGAAGCAGTGATAAATATTTCACCACTGATGTCAACCCTGGTATTTTTCTTGGGTTCTGTCCCCTTTCCTGCATCATGTCCCATTGCTTCCACCACAACAGATATCAGCAGAATGTTTGCAAGCTCCTCTCATGTCATCCGCAATGGCTGAATTGTCAGTGTGCAGGCAGTCCCTGTGTCCCAAATCCTGGTGCTCTTTACACAGATCAGTTCCCTACATGTACCCCGTGACTCAACTAAGACAGGCCCAAAATTGATAAAGTTATATAACAGTAGTCTTCGATGATGAACTAGGTGAGTCTAACTGTCCCATCAACATTACAGTACTAAAGCCTGTAACCGTGTTTATCTTGCTGCCATCGTTAAAAGTGGCTCCCTAGTTCTCATGGCCACAGCTGCCTATACAATGTGGCGACGTCACAGTTCCTCTAGCTGCCAGAAATAGGACATGCTGGGTATTGTTTGACCAGGCTGCTAAGGCCCTGGACTGTGGGAAAATGTATTGAATTATGTATGTTACATGCCACATGACTGGTTCACTTCTGTGGGGTTGTAATAGTGGGATTCCTGAGTGTGTGGGCTGGAGGCAGGTAGGTGATGTAATACATGGTTGAATTCTATTTCTCTGGCATCACGTGGCTTTTATGATTTGATCATCTCAGTCAAAAGGGTTGTCATTGCAACATAAGAGCATTTCATTCTGTGTTTGCACTGCGACATCACTCATACTGCAGTCTATTGTTATTCTATCTCATATACACTGAGTGTACAAAACATTAAGAACACCTGCTCTTTCCATGACAGCCTGACCAGGTGAAAGCTATGATCCCTTAATGATGTCACTTGTTAAATCTACTTCAGTGTAGATGAAGGGCAGGATACAAGTTAAATGAAGACGTTTAAGCCTTGAGACAATTGAGACATGGATTGTGTATGTGCCATTCAGAGGGTGAATGGGCAAGACAAAAGATGTGCCTTTGAACAGGGTAATGGTAGATAGTGCCAGGCACACCGGTTTGTGTCAAAAACTGCAACGCTGCTGGGTTTTTCACACTCAACAGCTTCTGGTGTGTATCAAGAATGAATGGTGGACCAAAGGACATCCAGGCAACTTGACAACTGTGGAAAGCATTGGAGTCAACATGGGCCAGCATCACTGTGAAACTCTTTCGACACCTCATAGAGTACATGCCCTGACGAATTGAGGCTGTTCTGAGGGCAAAAGGGGGGAGGTGCAACTCAATAATAGGATGTTGTCCTTAATGTTTTRTACACTGTGTATAATGTACTTTCAATGTCAATACATTACAATGATGTCACTTTCCAAATTGTATTCCCTCATAAAATCTAAATTGGCAAAATGGGAATAAAACAGTTCTTATGTTTCTCTCATGCAAGCAGGTCCAAAAGATTCCCATAATGTCTCATCAATAATTACAGTCTATAAAAGTACAGTAAAGTTCAATATCTGAGCATCCAGACATAATAATTTAACATTGTCTATCCCAACAGACCTGCCCTTCCATCAGAAAAGATACTGTAGATGGTTGGGTAAACAGAAGAGATTCAACTGTGTGTGTGGTCTGTCCCAGCAACAGTGAGCCCCCTCCTTCCAGACACACACACTGTGACCCAACTGAAGCCGTCGATCAAGTCAGACCAGTGCCAGGGGGCGGGAGGGGGGGGGGGGGGGGGGGGGGGGATGCCTGGCAGTGTGTGTGTGAGCACCTACTTGCCTCAGGGAAGCAAGAATGGAAAACAAGCAGACACATTGAAGAGGCGGGAGGCACCGACTTGGGAGCGCAAATGAACGAACACTCAGAGCGATTAAATTCTTCCCATTTTTACAGCCTTACAGTTAACTACCTTCACAACCTGTGGTGTTTGATAACAGTCACACCTTGCTCACACACACGTGAAGTGAAGCTCATAGCTGTGGAGGCCCACAGTAATGTTTGACCACATGGTGGCAGTGGAGAGTTACAGTAGATTAGTCACACCGTGCTCATCTACTTCTTCCTCCTCCAGCCACAGAGAAAAGCAGAAAAGAGGAACTGTTTGCATAATTAGGCAGCAGGCAGGGGAAAACAGGCATTGTTGGTTCTGGACCTGTACAGCAAACAGGTGCGTGTGTAACTCAAAACCCTCAGCCAATTTCACGCACCTCCAGGGGATAGGTTCATTACAAAAATATAATCAAAATCAAATGAGATGCCATCAAACATAATATCTCATGGGATCTGTTGGTTCAAGCATCATGCCAAGATAAAGTGATCAGAGGTTACGGTTGCAGGCTTCTGTACTGTCAGGCAGCACTGAGTGAGTGAGTGCGCACCTGCGTGTTTGAGGGTGTGTTGGTCATGTTATTTTGGGAAACAGCCTGAGAGAAACAGGAAAGGGCTGCAGCAGGATCAGCCTGAGGGAAACAGGAAAGGGCTGCAGCAGGATCAGCCTGAGGGAAACAGGAAAGGGCTGCAGCAAGGATCAGCTGAGGGAACAGGAAAGGGGCTGCAGCAGGATCAGCCTGAGGGAAACAGGAAAGGGCTGCAGCAGGATCAGCCTGAGGGAAACAGGAAAGGGCTGCAGCAGGATCAGCCTGAGATGACAGTTGGATGATGACTTACACAAGTCTCCTACCAAAACAAAAATATCACACAAATATTTTACAGAGACCCCTCAACCCTAGTGCTTCTGTCTCATGTATAGACGCGTATAGATATACCTTAAACCATGTATAAACATACATAGACTGTAAGCTATACACATTCTCAAGCTGATTGATGTAAACACACTGCACAATACACACATACTTCAAAGTACTCAAATCTATTGGGCAACAGATTACTGTTCTGAATCAACATGTTCACCTTATGAACCAAGGCCTGATATTGACATTTGTGCTGAGCATCTAGGTGACCGTCAAAGTCAGATTGGGGTGTGGTCTATCTGTCGGTCTGTTGTTACAAAGGGAGAACCTGAGCTGTTTCTGTCTGTATGTCTGTCAACTCAGCACCCCAAAAATTCACAGTGACTCATCTACTGTAACTCTCCACTGCCACCATAGCTATGATCTCAACTTCACCTTGCCCAGCAACAGCCACACTGTGGAGTCTATATAAAAATCACCTCCAATGACAGAGCCCAGGAGAAAAATGAAAAACTTTGAAATTCTGTCATTCCCCCTGAGCTGCTCATATAAGCCATACCCAAAAACAGAAGGGTGACCCAAACTAAATCTCAATGTCTTGGAAAATAAATGATCCTCTTCCTTTGTGTTAGAAAACTAACATAGCCAAGTAGGTGGTGGCCCTTTAATCTGAGCAGGCCTCACTCCAGGCCAGTGTTAGACTGCCCTTCAGTTTGGGTCTGGAGTTATTCCTGAAGAGGAAAAACTCCTGACCCTAATACATCATTGGGCAAGCATAATTGGGAGTCAATCTATAGTTGTGTATTTTTCTAACCAAGGGCTGAGATTTGTATGGACTGATTGAGACCCAGTCTGTTATGGCTGGTTTATAAATCAGCCCAAACAGACACTGCCTGAAGTGAAACAGTCCCTGTGAAGTTACGTAAGCAGAGCGTCCACATCAAGGCCAGAAAGTAACATTCAATAAACCCTTCCAGGATAAAACAGACAACAGCAAGTAAACAGGTTATAAAACAAGACATTTAAGTAAAACAAGCCAAATGGAGCCGCAGATGTCAAAAGAACGAGTCCCAGAACATTTCCTATTTAATCTATCCCATACTTACCAGGTTGAAAGTAGGGTCAACACTAAGAAAATGACTCAAAACGGCTCGCAGTAGACACGTTTTAGGGTATTCTACAAAACTTTTAATAAATACTTCCGGAGATTTATCTTCCTCGATTAGTCATTTGCATGTAATGTTCTCGGTCTCCTCAAAACATGCTCTTAATACGTTTTGTACTGTGGCTTAGTTGGTTCAGCTTCCTCTTCAGAGACACTATATATACACAAAAGTATGTGGACACCCCTTCAAATTAGTGTATTCGGCTATTTTAGCCACACCGTTTGCTGACAAGTGTATAAAAAAAAAAGAGCACACAACCATGCAATCTCCATAGACAAACATTGGCAGTAGAAAGGCCTTACTGAAGAGCTCCAGTGACTTTCAACGTGCCACCGTCATAAGACGCCAACAGGTCAATTGATAAAGTTTCTGCCCTGGTCAACAACTGTAAGTGCGGTTATTGTGAAGTGGAAACGTGTAGGAGCATCAACGGCTCAGCCGCAAATTGGTAGGCCACACAAGCTCACAGAACGGGACATCGGAGCTGAAACGCGTAGCGAGTAAAAATTGTCTGTCCTCGGTTTCAACACTCACTACCGAGTTCCAAACAGCCTCTGGAAGCAACGTCGGCATAAGAACTGCTCTCAACGAACTTCATGAAATGGGGTTCCATGGCCGAGCAGCTGCACAAAAGCCTACGATCACCATGCGCAACGCCAAGCATCGGCTGGAGTGGTGTAAAGCTCGCCGTCATCGGACTCTGGATCAGTGGAAACGCGTTCTCTGGAGTGATGAATCATGCTCACCATCTGATAGTCCAACGGATGAATCTGGGTTTGGCGGATGCCAGGAAAACGCTACCTACCCGAATGCATAGTGCCAACTATACATTTTGGTGGAGGAGGAATAATGGTCTGGGGCCATTTTTCATGGTTCGAGCTAAGCCCCTTAGTTTCAGTAAAGGGAAACCTCTACAGGATACAATGACATTCTGTGCTTCCAACTTTGCGGCAACAGTTTGGGGAAAGCCCTTTCCTGTTTCAGCATGACAATACCCCTGTGCACAAAGCGAGGTCCATACAGAAATGGTTTGTCAAGATCGGTGTGGAAGAACTTGACTGGCCTGCACAAAGCCCTGACCGCAACCCCATCTAACGCCTTTGGGATTAATTGGAACGCTGACTGTGAAATAGGCCTGATCGCCCAACATTAGTGCCGAMCTCACTAAGGCTCGTGGCTGAACGGAGGCAAGTCACCCACTAGATGAAACATTAGATGGCAAGTCACCCACTAGATGAAACACTAGATGAAACATGGAACATTGCTGCGAAAGACTTCCCAGAAGAGTGGAAGCTATTATAGCAGCAAGGGGGGGGACCAACTCCATATTAATGCCGATGATTTTGGAATGAGATGTTCAACAAGKTGCCCACATACTTTTGGTCATGTAATGTCACATTGCAATGAAATGACGATAGCTAAATCTCTTTCTGAACACTTAAAGGAAAACAATCAGAAACCAAATACATCTCAGGCATCTCTTAATCCAGAAAAAAATTGCTATATCTCCTTTCACAAATAAACAAGTCATAACACCAGCCAAAAGAGGAGCTACACGTGTCATACAGATCAGGAGAAACTAAATAATTACACTTAAATAAGACATTTTAAAGGCCTCAGAGTTAACATTGATAATCACACAGTTAAATCATCCAATTCACATTGACCATACATAATATACATAGCAGAAGAGAAACAAGACATGAAACAGAATAGTTTAACCCCATTTCCTTCCCAGAGACACTTACAGTACATACATTACCATTGTTGTTTTGGACTATCATTCAGATTATCATTGTTTATGAACATGTAATCAAACTATGTCAAGTTACAGTAGGGAAATTGTTTTAATGTCTTAATTTTACTGAAAGTAAAAAATAAATAAAAAWWWTWWWWAAGTTACATTTAGATTATGTCTACCAATAACTGAGTTTAACCCCAAATCTCTTCCATCTACATACATACCAATTTCAGGAGTCTTGCATTTCTTTCAGATGCACTACTACTTCACCACTCTATTGAGGCACATGCCTGGGCTAGACGCAGAGCTTCAGGTTTTGCATCTATATCCCTAGTCATGTAGAAATGAATGCAGAAAAGCCATTTAAACAGGAGCACATTCTCATATGTAGACCTTCTACTCCATTCGGTGGTTTCTATCTCTCTTGGTCTTACATGTGTCTCTCACCATAGTCAGCAGGGATTGAACAGAAACATAACATCCAAACTAAAGACAACCCAATACAATACCGATTTGTATTATTTTTCAGTCAAACAAATGATCTTTTGGTACGTGTCAGGTCTTTTTAAAATATTTGTTTTTATACTAAATGTACAATATTAAGAAAATTGTATAAGTCACACCATCATGGACTCGACACAGTTATGTGGTCAGCTTAGTTCTGGTGCATCATGACAGTCACCAGTTCTATTATCTTGACATCTTATTCCCTCCCTAAGAGAGGGGACAGAGGAAGCTGAGAGATAGCGTGACATAAATCAGTCAAACCTAATGTCTAAGGGAGTCAAAGGCATCGCCCTCATATAAAGTCTGATGAGTGGGTTTAATGAACAAGTGAATGACCATGCATGGTCCTAGCGGTTATGGAGGCGGCTGAGCGGTCATCGGGGTCTCTTGCGCGTGACGAAGATAAGGACCCTGCGGATGGCGATGAGGCGGTCCTTGAGGGAGGGCATGGCCAGGATGGTGAGCTGGGCACGGTTGTCCAGAGGCAGAACAGCCAACAGCCACCAAGCCCACGCTGGACCACTGGGATTACCCTGGAGGGAGAGGGAGGAAGTCAACTTGATAACAGCAACACACTCAATCACTATATGACATGAGTGTGTGTGTGCGAGAGAGAGAGAGATGGTTAGGTTAGTGTCGTACCTGTGGGTCAGGGTCCTTCCCAGGTAGGTGTCCAAAGTGGCTGATTATCTGGCTCGTCATGTTGTCTTTAAGGGAGGTGAACCAGCCGCTGGCCTGGTCGTACACAGAGACATAAAGCTTCTGCAGTTCTGCTAGTTCCTGGCCCTCCACCTGACCACAAAATATATAATACAGTTAGCACACAAAGTACACACACAATGGAACACACACGGTTGGGATGGAAGACTGAGGATCACATACACACTCCAATCATACACATATCAAACACATACACAAAACTTACAAAAGTGAGGATATGAATATCTATCTAGATCTATCCAAATACCTCTAATGCACTCTTTGTATCCACATGCATGCAAAACCATCCTCACACACAGCATTAGCCAGTACACACCAACACACACACCTTCTTATCCTCCAGGTAGTCGATCTTGGCCGTGTTGTATCCGTCTCTCTGACCGTGGCTCAGCACTTTGAAGCGGGACACTCCAATGGTGTCGACCACGGACCTCCCATCGGGGAAGAACTTAACATCCCGGACCTCCAGCATGCAGCCATAGTCAGCGAAACCCTTCAACTCGTCAGCGATGCACATGCCAAACCGTTTGGTTCCGGTCTCCATGGAGCGGCGGATCATGAGGCGGTAGCATGGTTCGAAGACGTGCAGTGGACAGGGGATGGTGGGGAAGGCCATGGTGCACACAAAGATTGGCACTTCCTGGTTCAAGCTAGGGTGTAAGGAGGGATACGAGATTGGTCAGCAATTAGCTGAAAAGGCAGGGCTGTTGAAGTGCAGTTAACTCACTGACGATGCTACTACGTGATTAATTTACCATAAAATCAATGGCTATGTAAAGTGATTATATTTGTGTTTGTGTGCTAATGCGTTTGTGAGAGCGAGAGACTCACTTCGACAGTTCCTTCATCTCCTCCTCGTGGATCTTCTTCCTCTCCTCCAGCTCGTCTCCAAGGTAACGCTGCAGCACCTCCTCCATCAGCAGGGTCTTGTTGTACCCTCTAGTGGCCAGATACTGGTATTATACAGAACACAGAGGAATAGGACGTTATATTCACATTCTACTGGATCATCCATGTCTTTGGTGAATTATCCTTTAATTATATATTGTCCCAATATCCTACTTCACTCCCTGTGTCGGAGGAAGCTTTGTGCTAACTTTGTTTTGGTCACGCTAAACCATACCTCAGACACTCAACAAACACAGAACAGAGATTATATTGTATTACAGACAGCCCTAAGCCATCATTTTTCATAATCACCAGGTCTGCCTTAAGCCATCTATCCACATACAGAGTACAGCTACTTCCTGTGTGTGCGTTTACCTCTGAGAGGTTCTCTTTGCAGAGAGGGCAATTGGGGTTGTGGTCCAGACAGCGCTCCAGACACTTGAGGCAGAAGGTGTGTCCACAGGGGGTGGTGACAGGCTCATAGAACAGCCTGAAGGAAACACAATAACATAGGCTTTATCAGTTGAAGTAATTGTCAGTATTGACTGAAAATCAAACACTGAGTGGCTAATYGTAAATGCATGATTGTGTGGTGGTTGGTTGGTGGTCCTCTTACCTCATACAGAGGGAGCACTCCATATCTCTACTGTCGAGCAGGTCTGCAGTCACTGTCCTCCTCCCGGGGGAAGCAGCAGGAGGGTGAGAGGAGGAATAGGCTTCATCTGGTCTGGGCAGTTTGGAGGGGGCGTTGAAGGCTGGGCTGTCCCCACTATGTCTCCTCTTGAGGCCTCCTGGGGGGGCAGGCAGGGCAGCCAGGACACTGGCCAGGCTCTTGGCGTCTTCTAGCAGAGGCTTCTCAGCTTCACTGCTGGGGGTCAGGGGGTGTTTGGAGGAGTAGGAGGGACCCTCGCGAGGAGAACTCTTACTTGCACTGAACGCTGGGTCCTGGAGAGGAGAAGAGTGGAGTTACTAGGAGAAGTAGGTGTGTGGGGAGGTAAGTGTGTGTGTGTGTGTGTGTGTGTGTGTGTGTGTGTGTGTGTGTGTGTGTGTGTGTGTGTGTGTGTGTGTGTGTGTGTGTGTGTGTGTGTGTGCCGACCTGAGAGGAGCAGCCAGGCCTCTGTCGGGTGGTGAGGGGGTGTAGAGAGCTGAGCAGGGCGGGGGGCTTGAGGCGGCAAGTGGAGGGACCACCCTGTAGGGGATGTAGGGGAGTGGGCTGACCGTCTTTTTCAAACGCTGACGAGAACAGCTCACTAAGCAGCTACAGAAACACACACTGTCAGTCAACACGCTCATACAATGTCATAGCATTCATAAGTAGCTTATAACTAGTACCCAGAGTTTAAAAGGGAATATGGTGGAAATACAGGACAATGGCTCAAACTGGACAGACTGCCTTGTCATAGTGACAGTACTAGTGGTGGAAAAAGTACCCAATTGTCATACTTGAGTAAAAGTAAAGATACCTTAATAGAAAATGACTCAAGWAAAAGTGAAAGTCACCCAGTAAATTACTACTTGAGTAAAAGTCTAAAAGTATTTGGTTTTAAATATACTTAAGTATCAAAGTAAAACATAATATACAAACGAAGCATGTGTGTTTAGTGAGTCCGCCATATTAGAGACAGTAGGGGATGTTAATAAGTGTGTGAATTGGACCATTTTTCTGTCCTGCTACGCATTCAAAATGTACTTTTGGGTTTTAGGGAAAATGAAAAGTAAAAGTAAAAAATATATATAAATTAGGAAGTACAGATACCACAAAAACCGACTTAAGTAGTATTTTTACTTTACACCACCGGACAGTACATATTGCAGTGAATATGTAACAGCAGTGGAGCTACTAAAACAGGCCACAGTGACAGCAGAGGATAGGCCTGGAATAGCTCCCCAGCTAAGACAGCTGGAATGGGGGCATTGCGTCATCAACTAGTGTGGAGCAGAGCAGGATTTAAAACCAAACTAATCCGGTCTGGTAAGCATGGAGACAGATTTACACTGTCATATCGTACATAGTAATACTGCATTTTTATATAATTGTGATGTGACATTAAGGGGCATTACGTTTGTGGTTAAGTCTGTAATTGAAGTAGATGGACAAAAGTTTTTTTTAACTTGTGTATTACCTTCTGAGCTTCCAGCTTCACTCTCATCCAATCAGGCTTGAGTGCTACACACACGAAGTACTCCTTTAAGGCCTCATCATTGTAGTTGGCTTTACTCAGGGCTGAGGCCTTGATGTAGTGGGCCTGGGAAAAAACAGACGAGAGGGTGTTTTGAGTAGGGAAACACCAAAGTGAGTAGGAAATACTCTGATGGCATTTCAACTAAACCTCTAAAGTATTTTCAAAACACTGATAATCTATAATCTGAATATTGTTACAGCGAGTGGCCTAAACGACCTAAGWGAGAACCATTTAAAAACAGGGGAAACATGGGAATAGAAGGTAATTCTTGTCATAACCCCTGGGTTATATTTCCAGGGGCTCTTCAACCTAGTCAACATAAGCTCTTCCCTATTGACACTAGTGCCTGGTTTTCAAGTCTATATGATCTATTTTGCATGTCTATCAGCTGCTGTCATTTGCATATTAACATACACAAGCTTGTAGCATCCAATCTCACATACTTACAGTCCTGAGCATGTATAGTGTATTGGATGCTGACTGGGTCAGACTGTGGTTGTGGAGATGTGATGGGTAGTTCATGACACGACTAGAGACAGGTTAAGCCAAGGCCCAGATATACAGAGACCATCTGGTGGTCTAGGTCTATACTCTGCTGGGTTAGGTAGATTGCGTTACATATCAATGTCTCTCACCTTTGGACAGAGAGGTTTGAGTCTGCACAAGCTCTCTGCGTCCTGGATGGCCTGGCTGTAGTTCCTACTGTCCATGTGCAGCTCAGCACGCTGTCCCAGTAGCCTACCTATAGATGGCGCTGTAGAACAGAGAGAACACAGGAAGAATGACAAAATGTCATTTACACCTTTCCACACAGGTACAATGTTGTCAGTGTATACAAGACCACAAAGAACAGTATCAGTTACTATGCAACAATATGTCAACTTATTTCATGTGTCTTTTCTGCAGAAATGTAATGCGACAYTGGATGTTATTCACCCCACACAGTATGAGTAGGGAACACTGGACCAATCCGGAGCATTTCCCTTGAATCAAAATACTGCACCATAGTCGACCATGCAGTCTGTGCCAGGAATAGGTCTACAATGACATGCAACATGGGAGAGACGAGAGGGTCAACATTCTGATGAATGATTCTGTCCTGTGTGGCTCAGTTGGTAGAGCATGGCGTTTGCACTCACTATTATAAGTCGCTCTGGATAAGAACGTCTGGTAAATTACTAAAATGTAAAAAGTTGAGGCCTCCCGAGTAGCGCGGCGGTCTAAGGCACTGCATCGCAGTGCTTGAGGCGTCACTACACACCCGGGTTTGATACCAGGCTGTGTCACAACCAGCCGTGACCGGGCRTCCCATAGGGCGGCGCACAATTGGCCCAGCGTCATCCGGGTTAGGGGAGGGTTTGGCCGGCTGGGATGTTCTTGACCCATCGCGCTCTAGCAACTCCTTGTGGTGGGCCGGGCGCCTGCAGGCTGACTTCAGTCGTCAGTTGAACGGTGTTTCCTCCGATACATTGGTGCGGCTGGCTTCCGTGTTAAGCAGGCGGGTATTAAGAAGCGCGGTTTGGTAGGTCATGTTTTGGAGGACGCATGACTCGACCTTAGCCTCTACCAAGCTCGTTGGGGAGTTTCAGCGATGAGACAAGATTGTAATTGGATATCACGAAATTGGGGAGAAAAAAGGCGGTATTTTAACATGTAAAAGTTTATGAATCTTTGGCTCAGTGGATATGACGCCTCTGTGGGTAAAAGCAGTCTGTGTCCCCCCCCCCCTTCTCCTGACTTAAATAAGCAGGTCAGTAGCTGACATTAAAGCAAAAGGAATAGGGTCAGTCAGAGCTTCTGTGCTATGCTGTTGGGCCGGCCTCTACTGAAGCACCAAAGGGCCTCTGAGCCTGGCTCGCTCTCCTTCCTGACTATGYCTCAATGCTCTCTCTGTAGTAAGGGTCAGCACAGGAGTTTTTTCTAGGGAGTTAGGCTAATTACGGGCCCAAGTTTATCCTGGTAAATCTCAGGTCACAAGGTTGGGGAAAACAACTCCTGGCCATCTATATGGAGTGAACTGTTCAGGGCTGACCTGGTGTTTCAACTTTAAATCAAATCAAATTTTATTGGTCACATACACATGGTTAGCTTCTAGTTCCGACCATGCAGTAAAATCTAACAAGTAGACTTTAGGAGTGACCTGCATGCCTGCAGCTTGCCTAAAATGAGAAACACGTGGAGCATGTTGGAGAAAATAAAACTAACTGGGGCCTGTCTGTGGTTTATACTGTTTTTCATACAAAAGGGGAGTGAATTTCAAAACCTAAATGAATAATACCTTAACATAACTTAGGAATATTTAAATAGCAGTAGTGGACTACCCTTTAATTTAAAATGTAGTGTCTTTTAGAGAGATAAGGGTAATGCATTAATTGTCATGGTACAGCTTTCATAAGAGTCTAACTTTCATCAGGGGTTGCAAAAGAGGACTTGTTTTTACTGGGTTAAATAATGACCATATTGCAGGTGATGCCACTCGAGGAAATACATGCAACTTATTCCACCATTTGAAACACAGGTATGTAATACAGCATGATGGATGAATGCCAAAAACTTAGGAAGAGGCCAACAAGCGTCATCACAAGAGCAAACAAAGCCCAGGCAAGAATCCATTACGGAATTGTTTGCACACACAACTCCCTATGCAACACAATCTCACCGATGGAACRAAATAAGAGATGCCATAACGTACCACATTGCATTTTTATTGTGTTTGGAGCAAATAATATGCTACAGTTACCAAACGCCAATATAATAATGGACTTGTACATGGTTTGAAATACGGTTACATTTAAAATCAGAAATAAATGCAAAACTAAATGAATGTTTAAAAAACAGGTCTCTTTCTGTAGCAGCATTTTATCATCTTATAAATCATATGCTGGATCACCTGGTAACCAAATAACTTTCTTTGGCCTGGTGTAAAAAGGGCGCTAATGGAGAGTAACTGTAGTCTTGCTAASACCAGCCGCTCTACGTCCTCGCAGCTGGCTGTGTAGACACGTGGGTCGCGTGTCTGCCAGGCTAGCGTACATGCTGACCACACTGCCCGTGTTGCAAAATAAATTTACACATACATGTTATTCAATCATTTCATCCAAACTGCTAGCGAGCGTATGCGTAGCGTGGTCAAATAGAACRTGGTTCCATTTGACGCTTGATGCCCTGAAAGTCCCACCTCTCCCATCTCCTTATTGTTTTTTTGGAGCATATACCCACGTGGGTGATTGAAAGATGAACTGAGGTACACATTCCAGTCAAAGTTGGTTGCCAACCACCATATAAAGTCCACAGAACAATAAGACTGAAGGATGAGAGATTACTAGAAACTAATTAGGTTTCCCCTTTTATCTGAGGATTAATTGTTGGAGTAGAAAACACACAATTTTGTGTGACTCAAAATGGGTGAAAATTCTACAAAATATCCAGAAAAAAGGACCTTGTGCATTTCAGGTAAAATAACAACCCAATGTTTATATCCCAAGACAAATTAGCTACCAACAGCAAGCTAGCTAGCTAAATGTTTCATGTTTTTYGACCTGTCCCCAACTTCATATAGTTGGTTCAGAGTTTGCTCCTAGTGTGGATGGACAAAATCAACATGCTCGTGCCAGGTCTAGTCAGCATGTAACATGCTGATCACACTGCCTGCGTGAGACTTGCAAACTAAATTTACACATACATGTTATTCAATAATTTCATCAGCATGCTAGCTAAATGCCCATGAATGTTTCAACCTATCGCCAAAAATAACACTGAACAAAAATATAAAATGCAACATACAACAATTTCTAAGAGTTTACTGAGTTACAGTTCATACAGTGTAAGGAAATCTATCAATTGAAATAAATCCATTAGGCCCTAAATCTATGGATTTCACATGACTGGGAATAGAAATATTAATCTGTTGGTCACGGATACATTTAAAAAATGTAGGGGCGTGGATCAGAAAATTGTCCCCAGCACAAGGTGCACCTGTGTAATGACCATGCTGTTTAATCAGCTTCTTGATATGTCACACCTGTCAGGTGGATGGATTTAATTTCAGCTCATGAAACATGGGCCTAACACTTTACATGTTGCAATTATATTTTTGTTCAGAATAGATTATGCACCATGGGTGAATAAAACTGTTTTAAAAAATGATTGGAGTTTTTACAGCAACTTTTTTTTAAAGTGTTACGTAATGAGAAGCATGTCCCATGTTTTTAGATAATAAATATTATAGTTTCATGTAAGCCTCAACTAGTATAAATCATATCAGTGTTATGGAAGAAACTGCAGCAACATTGTGTTTTATGCAAATAAATTTGGTTTTTGTAAAGTAAAATTGTGTAAAATAACCAGAGAATTTAATTCAGAGGCATTTCTGTAATGAGAATTTTGGGTGAAAATTTACAAAATTCAGGMAAAAATGTCAAATGTAATTTAAAATAAGACACTGTGTCAAACTAGGCATCTTAGTCTTCAAAATTAGTTAATTGTTGCAGATGCATAATGTTCTTCAAACTACATTTTCTACTGTCATGGTTGAAACTGAGAATCACCGCAATGCAGATTTTAAAGATAACCTATGTAGATGTAAAGGATGTGCCACTTATTTAGGCTGCCATGGCCTCTGCTCCAGAGACCATGTTGCCTAAGGCAGGTTGACATTGATTGTCATGAATCTTGCTCTGGAGGCAGAGCAATTTTCACTAGATGGGCCAGCTGCTAAATCAAAACTAGCTATATCATAGAAATCTAGAAAACAACAATTTGCTTTTTTGCTTTAAAGGTGCAAAATGCTAGCTAGTGACCTGACCACTCTGCAGAGCTGCCTCCAGGTCAAGATTCGTGACAAATGCCAACATGCTTACATCCAATAATGTAATATGTCCCAATAAAAGGCCTACTTATTCTACATAGCCAGTGAGAAAAAGACAACATGTAGTCCAGTCAATTTTAATTTAACAGCATAACCATTATGTGAACATTATTAAATAAATCCATGGGGTATGTGACTCAGGAAAGAAATGTGGGTTTGGTAATAAAGGGGGGGTGGGGCTACTGGGTTTATGAAAGGATTTCTTCGAGAACTGAAATGGGTACAGTGTCACCCACTATCGGTGACACAATGTAACCTTTATTTAACTAGGCAAGTCACAATGCGGAGTAGTGATAAGTAGGTCATCTAGACTCCCATATATTTGGTTTTAAATAGGTAAAAGGGAAACATAAAATACACAATCTGTTCTAAAACATATGAATTCGACAATTGCTTATTCAAACTTACTGTAAATGTTACATTATCTTACCCAGTTCTACGGCTTTGTTGTATTTGTCCAGGGCATCAGTGTAATCGTGCTTCTTTCGTGAGACCTCACCTTCTATCCAATGTCTCCTGGCTTTACTTTCAGAGTCGAAACATTTATCCAACAAACTACTGAGAATGACGTTTACTCTAAACCCAATGGACAGGATCTGTCCGTCTTTTTTGTTCAGTTTATGTTTGCATTGTATGCAGTCTTTGACAGTTTCTTCTTCTAAACAATGTTTGCAAAACGTATGGCCGCACTCCAAGGTGGTTGGTTCTGACAGTAAACACCTACAAAGTCGACAGGAAAACAAGTCCAAGGGTTCTTCCTCAAACGTCCCATCGGCCTCAACCCCATCGTTTCCATTCCCACTATTATGACAACTCGTTGCCTTCGAATTCATGTTTAACGTCAGCTCCTTCTCGCGAAGAGTCCGTGCTATGTTTTCAACCAGAAGCTGCAATTCGCCTGGTCGAAGTTCGCCAATGTTGGCCGCGGTGCAGTACGAGTCAAGCGCCTCTGCTATCCGCCCGGTCTGGGCCAAAGCCTCAGCTTTGCGCAAACAGAGGCCCCGGTCTGGATGCTGGAGGTCCGCCAGCTGAGAACTATAGATCTCCGCAGCAAGGTCGTAGTCACCTGCCCGGTTTGCTTCCTCTGCCACCTCGAGCATTTCAGGGCATATACCCGCTGCTCCAGGGTTGTATACCGGGTGGACAAACTGCGCCGACTGGTGAGATTGGATTACGTTCTCCATGTTCATCTTGGAATATTACACATAGCAAACTGTGTTCAAAAACACTCCTTCTCACAAAACGTCTTCAGACTAACGTTATAAGGTTACATATGCCATCGTGAAAGACTCCTGTCGTTTTCCAAGAGAAGAGCTGGTTAGGCCTCGTTCCGCGATAGCCGAATAGAATACGCACCAAACTGGTGACTCCTAAAATTTCAAAATAGTTTGTATGTAGACTTCCCAAATATTTCAGACTATAACGTTGCATGTGCCATATTGAACGATTCGTGTCGTTTTCCAATAGAAGAGCTGGTTAGGCCTCATTCCACGACAGCCGAATAGATTACGCACCAAGCATTTGCTAAAATGTCAAATTAGGTTGTATGTAGACATCTCGTTTTTGAAAACCGATATATTCGGACTCTGTGTTACAGCACTGTAATGCCTATTTACCTACCCAGCTTTGCTGAATAAACTAGTACAGTAATTCACGAACTGAGGAAGTAGAAGTCGAGTCAATCCTCTTGTTTGGCTGACAACGGCGTTACGCCTCCCCAAATAACAGCAAGTAACGCCAGGTATGTACTTCTAGTCAGCTAAACATTGTTGGCAACTCAAATCCTTCATCGGAGGTTGGCAGACTTTAAAAGTCATTAGAAGGCAAAAGGACGGTTTCCTGGGAGTAACGTTCTGTAGAGCAAAGTTCCGAGTGCAATTTCACGTTACCTGTTTTTATGTAAGACCTGAAACAACCCAATGAATTTCCCTAGCTGGCTAACCTCTCGCTCTCACTGTAGCTGGAAAGCTTAGTTAGTTTCTCTGCCCAGGTCTTGACATTCAAACTTTTCTTGTTAGGTTATAACAATTCATGCCAAAATTCTATTAAAATGAAAGTATCTGGTCCTCGCCGTACTCCATACTGTTGTTCAGTTAGCGACTTCAAATTCAGCTATGATGATTGGCCGAACAAAGCGCAGGGAAGCACGTGACGGTAACTGTGAAACATTATTGGTCCATTAAATGGCTCACTTGTATAACATATCAACATTGCATAACCACTTAACGTCAGTGTTGATCGCCGGGCACTCAGTTCATGTAACAACCTGACATTTATCATCGTTACACTATGTTTTAGAGAAATATATCTGACTAGCGAGACTATCCAGGTATGGTAATAGACTACCTAGACCTAGTTGTTTCATCTTCATTACGAATGTGCAACTGTGTTATCTATCATCTGGGGGGGGGGGGGGGGGGGGGGGGGGGGGGGGGGGGGTGGGGGGGGGCGGGGCGGCCGGGCGGGGGGGGGGGGGGGGGGGGGCATTGTTTATGTAATCCTTATATATAAGAAGTCAGCGCTAGAATTACCCTTACATTTGTTTGAGAACACTGCCAAAAACATATTGCAGTATGATTTAAAAGACACAGAAAACAGCAAAAGTTATTGCCTTTAGAAAAGAAAATGATGTCCACAATGATATATCATACCTCTCAAATGTAATTTTAGGCAGCAGCGCATTTGTGATACTACTAAACAATCTGTTGAATAATTTGTCATCTATTTTGCACAAATCTATTTTGTTGTGGTTCAAAAAAAGCTTTTGTCATTCTATAGTACTCTTAGCATATGGATTGTATTTTTAATTTTTTTTCACCAATGTCTATCGTACTGTTTAGTGTAATCCCTATCCTTTTGAAAATGTGGGCAGAATTAGCTTGGTGGATGTCAGAACATTTAGCCATTTGTCAAAACAAGAAACTTTAGCCATTATTCAATATGAATAAATTATGATGACAAGAAATATGTCCACCTCAGGTAGCAGGCTAAGTTAGCTACAAATAAGAGAAAGCAAATCCATCATCAAAATCAACAAATCAAATCTAATTTTATTAGTCACATACACATGGTTAGCAGATGTTAAATGCCGAGTGTGATTAGCGAAATGCTTGTTAGCTTCTAGTTCCGACAGATGCAGATACATAACAACAAGTATCTAACCTAAACAATTCCACAACTACTACCTTCATACACACACACAAGTGTAAAGGCGATAAAGAATATGTACATAAAGATATAATGAATGAGTGGTGGTACAGAACGGCATGGCAAGATGCAGTAGATGGTATAGAGTATCGGTATATACATATGAGTATGAGTACTGTAAGGGTATGTAAACATAAAGTCGGCAAGTTTACAAGTGGCTAGTGTAAGCAGTGTATTACATAAAGTGGCAAGATGCAGTAGAGTAATATAGAGTCCAGTTATATACATATGAGATGGGTAATGTACGGTAATGTAAAACATTATATTAAGTGGCATTGTTTAAATGCTAGTGTACATTTTACATAATTCCATCAATTCCCATTTTTAAAGTGGCTGGAGTTTGAGTCAGTATGTTGGCAGCGGCCGCGCTAAATGTTAGTGTGGCTGTTAACAGTCTATGGCCTTGAGATAAGAAGCTGTTTTTCAGTCTCTCGGTCCCTGCTTTGATGACCTGTTACTGACCTCGCCTTCTGGATGATTCGCGGGTGAACAGGCAGTGGCTTGGGTGGTTGTTGTCCTTGATATCTTTAATGGCCTTCCTGTGACATCGGGTGGTGTAGGTGTCCTGGAGGGCAGGTAGTTTGCCCCCGGTGATGCGTTCTGCAGACCTCACTACCCTCTGGAGAGCCTTACAGTTGTGGGCGGAGCAGTTGCCGTACCAGGCGGTGATACAGCCCGACAGGATGCTCTCGATTGTGCATCTGTAGAAGTTTGTGAGTGCTTTTGGTGACAAGCCGAATTTCTTCAGCCTCCTGAGGTTGAAGAGTCAATGTGTAATTGCTGTGGATGACTCTCCCTAACTATCTCTTCCTCTCTCCAACTCTAAACCAGGTAAAAAATGTTTATGTAATTTCAAAGTTGCATAAGGATGACCTCAGCTTTTATGATGACTCACATCTCCCAACATTTCACACACTTATGATGCTGCTGCTCTACCAATCTTAATGAGGGGATGGTCTAAACGTAACAAAGAAAATAGAAATTCGGACATTAACAATCACAGGAAAGATAAATCCTTTATCTTTAAGAAAACATGTTTTGTTTTAAGGTTATATGACACAGATGTTGCACTCCTCAGGGTAAACTCATTACTTCTCTCATTTTGTATGACCTGTCTAGTCTATGACACAATCCATCTGTCATGGGAAGGAACACAGTGTTCCCTGTTCAGGAGGTCTATTGCTCACGTCTGATGAAATACTTAGGGTTATTTTCATGTTATGTACTGTATAACAATGTATAACAGTTTTATAACAGGGCACAGAAACTCAGACAAAGGCAAAAGCAAAACAGGCCCTTAGGGTCTCCTCTGGTCAGTATGCATGCAGAAGTCAGAGAGGTGAAGGAAAGCCCAAACCTCCGCTACAAGAACCATTTAATCCCCGTAGCACAATAATCCAGGGCCAACTTGAGATTCTGGTTAAGAAGAGTAGTCCATAGGTTTCCCCTAAGGAAGAAACTCACTATTATATGCATTTCATCACAGTTAAGTAATGAGTATTTACACAGTATCTCATGAGTCACCATGACTACTGTAGTAATGTTATAAGATGCTGACATAAGAGTTAGATTTCATAATATTTGGCATAAAATAATTCCAAGAGGTGCTGAACTTGTTTGAGCAAAGTGGCAGATTTGAGCCAGTAATACAGTTGGGGTTATTGACCATATCATTTACTGGTATTTGGAGACCACAAACACAGAACAGGTTTTTGACATTATCAGGATAACGTAGGATGTTAATGCCTACACTCTTAGGGGGAAAAAGGTGCTATCTAGAACCTAAAAGGGTTATTCGGCTGTCCCAATAAGATAGCCATTTGAATAAACCCTTTTTGGTTCCAGGTAGAACGAACCCAAAGAAATTATACCTGGAACCAAAAAGTATTCTCCTATGGGGACAGCCGGAAAAACCCTTTGTAGACCTTTTTTTAAAGTATAAAGAAAAAAGAAAAAATACATTTGGGAAAAGTCCCAGGTGCCACTTACCTAGAATTAAAAAACAATCTGGAGCATCAGACAGGAAAGTTGTTCGCTTGGCATACCTGTTTGGGTAAAACAGTGATAATACAATACTAACTAATTTGCCCTTCCCTAACACTTTATGCAAGGTTCATCACCTATGTTGTGTGGATGACATATTATACTGTATATATTAGATTTATATAACGCTTTTCTACCAACTGAGGTACTCAAAGCACTTTACATAGTACGAGGGAAATCACCTCACCCACCTCCAATGTGCACCACCAACCTGGGTGATGCATGGCGACCATTTTTGTGACACAACGCTCATCACCCATCAGGTGAGGAGTGATATGCCAATTAGAAATGAGGGGGATGATTAGGTGGCCTTAATGGAATGGGGCTAGGTTGGGAATTTAGCCAGGACACCAGGGTTAACACCCCTACTATTAAGATAAGTGCCATTTTTAATGCCCAGAGTGTTAGCACAACCATTTAACATCCCATCCGAAAGACTGCACCCTACACAGGGCAAGGGTGGTATGCTGCTGGCAATTGTCTTATGTCTTAAGTCATAAGTCAAAACTAATCACAACCTTTTTACCACTTGAATTTACTACAAACACTTACAGTGGGGAGAACAAGTATTTGATACACTGCCGATTTTGCAGGTTTTCCTACTTACAAAGCATGTAGAGGTCTGTAATTTTTATCATAGGTAGACTTCAACTGTGAGAGACGGAATCTAAAACAAAAATCCAGAAAATCCCATTGTATGATTTTTAAGTAATTAATTTGCATTTTATTGCATGACATAAGTATTTGATAACCTACCAACCAGTAAGAATTCCTGCTCTCACAAACCTGTTAGTTTTTCTTTAAGAAGCCCTCCTGTTCTCCACTCATTACCTGTATTAACTGCACCTGTTTGAACTCGTTACCTGTATAAAAGACACCTGTTGTCACGTTCTGACCATAGTTCTTTTGTGTTTTCTTTGTTTTAGTGTTGGTCAGGACGTGAGCTGAGTGGGCATTCTATGTTGTGTGTCTAGTTTTCCCGTTTCTATGTTTGGCCTGATATGGTTCTCAATCAGAGGCAGGTGTTAGTTATTGTCTCTGATTGGGAACCATATTTAGGTAGCCTGTTTTGTGTTGGGTTTTGTGGGTGGTTGTTTTCTGTCTTCGTGTGTCTGCACCAGACAGAACTATTTCGGATTTTCACATTTGTTGTTTTGTATTTTGTAGTGTTCACATTTATTGTCTTTATTAAACATGATGAACACTAACCACGCTGCGCTTTGGTCCTCTCCTTCGTCCACAGAAGAAAGCCGTTACACCTGTCCACACACTCAATCAAACAGACTCCAACCTCTCCACAATGGCCAAGACCAGAGAGCTGTGTAAGGACATCAGGGATAAAATTGTAGACATGCACAAGGCTGGGATGGGCTACAGGACAATAGGCAAGCAGCTTGGTGAGAAGGCAACAACTGTTGGTGCAATTATTAGAAAATGGAAGAAGTTGAAGATGACGATCAATCACCCTCGGTCTGGGGCTCCATGCAAGATCTCACCTCGTGGGGCATCAATGATCATGAGGTGAGGGATCAGCCCAGAACTACACGGCAGGACCTGGTCAATGACCTGAAGAGAGCTAGGACCACAGTCTCAAAGAAAACCATTAGTAACACACTACGCCGTCATGGATTAAAATCCTGCAGCACACGCAAGGTCCCCCTGCTCAAGCCAGTGCATGTCCAGGCCCATCTGAAGTTTGCCAATGACCATCTGGATGATCCAGAGGAGGAATGGGAGAAGGTCATGTGGTCTGATGAGACAAAAATATAGCTTTTTGGTCTAAACTCCACTCGCCGTGTT
>NC_036839.1:29203155-29209391 GCF_002910315.2 Salvelinus sp. IW2-2015
CACAGTTGAAGTGTACCTATAATAAAAAATTACAGACCTCTACATGCTTTGTAAGTAGGAAAACCTGCAAAATCGGCAGTGTATCAAATACTTGTTCTCCCCACTGTACATCAAACTTCCAAATTATATTTCATGACAATAAGAAAACACATCCTTCAGAATACATATTTATAGATGTAGAAACCTAAGGGAGTGACATGTCACTGGTTTATATTGCCCATCTTGAAATACCAGTAAAATACATTTAACATGTAATATCATTAGCAATAGGCATATAACAAGCCTGAGGTTTATACAGTCATCATAACAGGCTAGACCATCGAATCAATCAGTTATTCTACACAATGCTAACCTGTGGAGATCAGGGCCCGTATCCACAACGCATCAGAGTAGGAGTGCTGATCCAGGATCTGTCCACATAATCTTACTCACTATGATTGAAAAAGGCAAAAATGATTCTAGATCAGCAGAGATCCACAGCTGTACTTCTGAGGGGTAAAAGTAAATAAAAAGCCCCCTTTCTATCGACATTTTATACTGACACTGTTAAAAACGGAAACATTAACATATAATTAAAAGGTACGCAGACAGACCATGTATGTATTAAACAAGCCTGCAAATGGATAAAATAAATTCACAAAATAATTTTGAGTATAATGGCTTCCCTGTGTTTGGTTTTAGTATGCTGCCATTGCCCTGAAATTGAGAAGTCTCACGGTCAGATTTAAAAAGTAATGGTGTGATCAAGGTGTGCTGGAAAAGAGCTTCAGATAGTGGACAGTCCGTGTCCACTAACAACTGCTGATGAATCTGACATCTTCAAAGACTGCTGTACTATAGTCTGTGTTATAGGCAACTTTATCATACATCAATGGTTTTGGTAATAGTCCGAAACGAAGAAAGAACAGGGCAAATCTGAAAGGAAAGGGTTGAGGCCTCATCCGCATGGTTTTTGATAAAGCTGTTCCCAGACAATCTCTCAGTTGTTTAGTTCCGTGAGAGATGCAATCACCACCTCCCCCTGAAGATATCATGTTTATAACTAGGGGCTTGTTGTTGAGCTTAAGAGGCAAACAGGGCTATGGGAGAACAACAGTCATGTTGGTTTTGCACTTCTTTAGCCTCAAATTGCCAGCCGTGACCACTTGATGAGGTGATTAGCCAGGGTTGGGATATGCCTTCAGTGGCTACACGTGATGTGACCACTTGATGAGGTGATTAATTTCTCAACGAATGGAAACTGTTGTAAGAGCTGAGTCTTTTGGGACTACCTCTACATCATGTCCTAACAACCGACGCCTTGTTCATGCTCAAATCTGCACGTAGCTAAGCCACTGCGTGAAAAAATATGAATCATCTCCCCCCCTCGTTGAGTTGCTGCTGAAGAGATTCAAAGAAAAACTCCACTTGATATGAATTTCAAATCAATAACATCAAGGACCCCCCACCCCCCCACCTCCCTCAGAAGAGCTCGCCTCATCACAAGCTGAAGTACAGATGTGGTCATTCCCTTTGGTCTTCCCCACACTATTTTTGGAACTCAGGGCACACCTTAAACCCCAACTGTCTTTAAAACGCGCATCTGGCTTAAACAAATAAAAAAAACGACCCGTGACAGTCCTGGAAAGTGCGACCCTCAAATGTTCAAAGTGTAGTCCTAGCTATCCCCCCCCGTAGCTTTGAGCCAGGCAGCCCTATGAGGCTGAGACTAGCGCCAAGCGCTATCTTCACTACCTGAAGTACCTGTGTGTTTCATACAAGCGTTTTTAATGAGATACCATACTGAAAGAACGAACTGGTAAACCTTCAGGTCGTAAAATCAGGACACTGTAATGCACGGTAGGACTAGCAGACACAGAAGCTCACATGAATGCATGAAGGATTAAAATCCTGTTTTAAATGTATTTCCATCTCTTTTATGACTCACATGGTCAGAGGAAACATACGCAGAGAACTTCATAAGTAACATGATTCGATCAGAGAGAGAAAGATTTCGTCTCTTCAAAATGACTTGAAGGATGCCAATACTGACATTCTTGAGTAGCACTGAGCATAATTGCAAACGTCGGAAGGGAAAATAAATCTGTACAAATACTACGCAAAAGAGGCATCGCCTACACTGATATATACTTTAATAGTCTCTACGCTCATTTGAACAAATCCTGGCCTGACTCAGCATGTCACAGTAGGTTGTGGAAGCTGTCCACCATTAGCAGCAAGAGAAGGAAGAGACATGCGAAGTCCAGTACATGTCATGTGACGCAGGACTATGGGGTGTAATTGGTTCACGCGTTTACTTGAACCATTGAATTGTGGTTCTTTGGAGGCAGCGGTGACAACGCACGTTTCGGGCGTCACAGCGAGGTGGAACAATTTTTAAAATTGCCAACAGTACTGTATTCATTTGAGTTTATTTAATAAAATTACGTACGTGTTCGGTACTATTCTTGATGTCCATATATAGATCAGGAACAATAAAATGCCTGGTGAAGCATCCAATAGGAATTACAACGCTTTTTGTGAGGAATTAGACTTAATATTAAAAAGCACGGATTGTAACTGAACGATATGCCAAACAAGAAGAGAGAGAAAGAGAATGTGTCATGCAATGTAGTAAATCGCACCAGGCATTCAGCCATTGTATAGGCCTATAGCATTGTGCTATTTATTTACGAAGAGTAAAATATATCCTAACTTTGAGGTGTGAGCTCTCGTCAGCAAGGGTCAGTAGAGTGTTTTGGTAGTAAGCGGGTACTCTAATATCCATTGTCTCAAACTCCGTGGGTCATGTGAATGTGTGGGTCACATGAGCTTAAGTCATCTTCGTCAGTAGGAAGTCCATAATCTGATATGAAACCAAGTCACCAACTACAGGTGCATCTTCACTTCCGGTCATGAGATGTTGATGTGCTGTCCACTGTTTATAGTGAGAGCTTCGTAAGTGCCCGAGGTCCATCCATATGTAGTCCAACCAACCCAGGTTGCCATCTTCTCCAGTCCGGGGGTCAGGATATGTACTGATTCAGTAACTCTGTAGTCCTGGAGGTCCATCCTTGTCAGTCAGCCCAACCCGCCAGGATGAAGTCTCACTCCGGGGTCAAGTGGTGTTAACTCCAACTCTGTAACTCTGTAGTCCTGGAGGTTGCCCATGTCTATACGTAGTTCAGCCCTACCCAGGGTGCATTGGACAATTCCATTGACCAATCTTCTCGGCTTTAGAGGGCCCGGATTGAGATGGCAGATCCGTACTTTATGGGTCACTAACGCAATTGTGTCATTGTGTGATTATTAATATACTGAATTAGTATTAATGTTGGTAACTTTATTTATGGTTGCATAAATAGTTACTTGCCACCTTGGTGCTCACTTAATGACCGTAAGAGATAACATCCATGGATATCGAGGAGAGTGATTTCTCTTGTCCAATACACCTCCGACACTGGGATCAATGATTTTTTCTTTATGAAAAGTCGCGACGTAAAGGTATGTAGCTCCAGTATACCTGACCAAGGCCCAAATCCCCGTTATTCACATGAGAAGAGACGGAGCTATAGGGGTCCATAGTTCGGGGGCCTTTTAAGAATCCGTACGCCGATGGGTAACCCTCCTCTACCATCCGTTCCATTGGCCAACGTGCGATCACTTGGAGAATACACTGCATGAGCTCCGTTCAAAGGACTGTCCTATCCAATGGGACAGTTAAAAACTTGGTTAATATCTTATGTTTCAAACACCGAGCCGTGGCTGAACTACAACATGGAAATAATACAGCTGGCTGGGTTTTTTGGTGCAGTGATCGAGGAAAGATATGAACAAGCCTGCCTCGGCAATGAACATAGGGTTTGGTGGTTGTGCATAATTGTCAATAACAAAGCTTGGTGCGCGATAAACTATTCATCACTTAAGCGAAGCTCTCTAGGTTTTTGCTCGCCTGAGGTAGAGTCATCTCATGAAAGCTGTAGACAACTCATTTACGCAAGAGCACGTTTCTTAATCATATATATTTTTGCACGTGCCATCTATATACGCACCAAACCGATGCTCCGGCTCTAGGACCTTGGCACTCACAACCGAGCTGTAAAGCTACGCCCCTTAGCTAACAAGAACTGCTCACTCCAGAGGCGGTGCTCCTAGTGGCCGGTGATTTAATGCAGGGAAACTTAAAATCCGTTCACTCATTTCTACAGCATGACATGTGCAACCAGAGGATTTTTTTTACTCCACACACAGAAGATGCATACAATTTCTTCTTCGCCCTCCATTTGTCAAATCTGACCATAATCTATCCCTCCTGATTCCTGCTTACAAACAAAAACTTTAAATGTAGGAAGGACAGTGACTCCGGCTTTAATACGGTAAGTTGGCAGTATGATTCGCTAAGCTACAGGATTAGTTTACTAGCACAGACTGGAATATGTTAACCGTGGATTCTTCCGATGGCATTGGAGGAGTATAAGCCACAATCAGATCACTTGGCTACATCACTTATTACACGTGCTATATTTCGACTATGATGTCGTTCACACCACACAAAGTCTCCATGTACGTACCATGTACCCCATCCAACACTAATGAAGCCATGATTACAGGCAACAGCTGCACTGAGCTTAAAGGGTAGACGGAGCGGGACTCTAACCTGGACGCTTATATAAAACCCGCTGATGCGCCTCGGAATGAACTCATCAAGTACTATGACAGATCAGGCGTTTAATAGCAACGGACTATGAGACACCGGAGAGAATCACTGGAACTGTAAAAAATAAGATGACAACTAGGAGAGAACTGCAGATTTTCGAGTCTCAATAGGCAAATAGGGTCTGAATGACGATACGTAAATAAGTCTATTATGCTGTTTATTAAAATATACAATTTTGCAAAACATTTTCTAAAAACCCTCGTTTTGCAACTATTATTTAATTCTAATTATATGGAGGAGTTACATTAGTTGTTTGGTAAATTGAAGAGGCTTTTGGGTCAAGATTTCTAATTTTCTTAGAATATAATCTATGTAAATGTACAATGTTGACAACATCAAGGGTCTGAATTACTTTTCCATAATAGGGTTGTGAAGGTTTGGAAACTTTCCCGGGTAAATGTTTTCCCATGAGGAAAGTTTAAGTGGGAAATTTCTGCAAACATTGATTGAATAGTTGACCAGTGTTCATATGGTGCAGAGTCAAGCCGTTCTAAAGGTGCAGCGGTGTGGTAATTAGGGTGGTACGCCGGCCTATAGTGAAAGAGTGTACCAAAGTGTACAGGGAAAGATGGTACTCAGAGGGTGAGAAGGCCGGCTAGAGTGTAATCTGATTTATTAAGTAACAATACTGTGCTTGAGTATAAGAACTGTTCTTTCAGTTCTCGGTCCCCAGCTTGATGGCACCCTGTAACGGAGACCCGGCATCGCCTTTCTCGCGTGAAATCAACAGGTGTGCAGACTTAGTTGGCTGGGTGGTTGTCTGGGTCCATAGATAGATTACATTTATATTGGCCTCTCTGTGACATCGGGTGCTTGTAGGTGTCATGGAGGGCAGGCAGTTTGCCCCCGGGTGAATACGTCGTTGTGTAGACAGAGCAACACAGTACCTCGGTGAAATGCATTCCCTGCCGACAATGACCCTGTAGAATTGTTGTATGTCCTAAGTATTCTGATCCTAGGAGCTCAACCCAGGGGATTATCGATGGGGCCAGGCTCCCAAGCTCACACTAGGGTGGGCATTCTTTATCAATGCACTGATGGCAGCCTTCACTTCCTGAGTGAGTGAGTGATGAGAAAGAGAGGAGAGAGTGAGAGAGAGTAGAGATGTAGCTGGAAGACAGTATGCTACCTGTGAGGGTATCTAACTGGGCTGGTGCTAGAATGTTTTTTATGTAAAATCTGTCATTTTTTGACAATGGGAAAAATAGCTAATGGGCAAATACTGGAGTACATGGTTTGATTGAACTAAGCCATAGAGGAAGTATAGCTTTCTTCAGCCTCAAGTCTCTGTCAGCCTAGTTACCAGACCTGACCGTCACGTGTAGCCACTGAAGGCTACCAACCCTGGCTAATCACCTCATCAAGTGGTCACATCACGTGTAGCCACTGAAGGCATATCCCAACCCTGCCTAATCACCTCATAAGTGGTCACATTCACGTGTTAGCCACTGAAGGCATATTCCAACCCTGGCTCAATCACCTCATCAAGTGGTTCCACATCACGTGTAGCCACTGAAGGCATATCCCAACCCTGTTTAAT